>NW_021939396.1:55627436-55917299 GCF_001715985.3 Manacus vitellinus | reverse complement strand
CGGGCGGCGGCCAGATGCCCTCCTCGGCCTCGGCCGAGTGGGTTTACCTACTTTTCTCCAGGCTGGCAGATGGTCGCGGCCGCGGCATCCCCGGCTCGTGCGGCAGATCCCTTTGGAAACACGGCCCGGGAGGGCATCTTTCCGCCTCATGTGTTCAGGAAGCCGCGTAGTAGCCCACCAGCAAACACTGAACTCTTGTGTTAATTTAACAAACTTAATGAAACAAACACATGAACAGAAGTGGGGACGGAAAAAAAAAAAAAAAAGAAAGGAAAAAAGTCCACCTGAAGTTAAAAAATAAGGTGTCACACATAGGCATTCTGTGCCCTCCACAGTGATGACCATGTCTTTTAACTACTGTTCACTGAGATCGATCTAGCAAAAGAATGACTTCTGAGGAAAACAGATAAAATTAGGAGAGATTAGGAAGGAAAAAACAAAACAAAACAAACAAACAAACAAACAAACAAAACCACCAAAAACCAAAACTAAACCAAAACAACACAACAAACCAAACCAAACCCAACAACCAAACAGAAACCAAACCAAACCAAAACAAAACAAACAGGGAATTGTTTGTGTCTGCTTTAGTTACATGTAAAATAGGGATGGACAAGAATGAACCTAGGCTGCTCGATAAACTGTAAATATATAGGATTGACAAGATAGTGCATTACTGTTGTTACATAAAATTCTACTTCATAAATGCTTTCAATGAAAAAAGTTTGATTGGTATGATAAGCTTAACGAAAGTTTCATGAGTTCTTTTCCTAGATATCTACATTCTACTGCACCACTGCCCTGAATTTCTATGAAATAGGAATTTGTAGTGTGCAGTGTGCTGTAGACTGGGGCAATGAAACATAATTCTCTAGTTGAAAGTTTGGCAGATTTATTTCAGACTTTCAAAATCAATAGACAATATTGGAGAAAAGTCTTGCACCAAATAGGAAAGATACAATCTAGAAAAATTATTACAGTGCTTGGATGAAACCTAACTTTACTCTCTATAATTACCTGGACTACTGCATCCAGCTCTGGAGCCCTTAGTATAAGAAAGACATGAGTTGGACTGAGTCCACAGGAGGGCAACAAAGATGATCAGAGGGATGGAAAATCTCTCCTATGAGGAAAGGCTGAGACAGCTGGGACTGTTCAGCCTGGAGAATGCTTCAGGGTGACCTGGTCTTCCAGTATCAGGTCTTCCAGTACCTGAAGGGTACAACCGGGTACTAAAGTATTTTTACTACCCCACCATCAACCGGGTATAGTGTTCCATTTAAAAATAACAAAACATAATCTTAATATTATGATCTAAAGACTCTTGCATGTTCATTGACTGCTTTTAGCTTTGTATCCACGTCTAATGAGTGTGAAAATTACACTCTTATTGCTCTCTTTCCATAGAATAACCCTTATTATTTACTTTGTTCTGAATTTCTTTGCCTTAGTCACATAGTAATTGGTGAAGCAGATGAATATTTACCTACACTTCTATATTCTACCAACTCAGTTCCCAATTATACAAATTTCAGAGCAAGAGTCTGCATTATTTTTATTGGATTAAGGGTCTGTATTATTTTTATCCAAGCAAAAACTTCTATATAATTATGCAATTTTTTTATAAAAGATAAGATCATAAAAAGGAATAGATAAAAATACTTAGCTTATTATTGTTTCCTTGATATTTCTAGTGAAATGTCAAAAGGATAGTATGAGCTTGAATTCCTACTTTGGATAGAATATGATTTCTTCCTTAATTTCTGTTTTATTGATATGTAAAATCAGAATATTCAGTAATTTTAAGGAGAAAACTGGGATATACCTACAAGAGAATTCTTTCAAGACACTTTACAACATATTAAACAAAAGTTTTGTTCAAAATGAGACTAGCAATTATTTAAAGTACAGAAAGCTCTTGAAGGATCAAAAAGGAAAGGAACATTTCCTTTCAATTGCCAACCAGAAAAGTACATAATCCTATTCAATTAACTGACAAAAAGACATTTCCCTTAAAGATTAACCCTGAAAGATTTGTAAGTTTGTAGAGCTGTTTTCACATGCAGTTCCTGCTCCCTCTTCACCACCTCTCAGCTACACAAAAAGTGGTTTGTAGGATCTGAGAAAAATTTGATATGTACTCAAATTGAGATAGAACTAATGCTAGTTTTTAAAAAAAATTGTTCTGTATATCATTCAAAGAGAGCAGCAGTTTCAGAACACACAACACTCCTGGGCAAATTTTAGTTTTCCAATCTCTGCAGTAAGAGGCAACAAGCAGAACTTGTGTCACCTCCCTAACATTCATGTCTTGTTGTCAGAACTCTACTGTGCAAAATTTTCTGCCAATGAAATTGAAGACAGTGCTATATTTCCAAAGCTAATCAGCCATTTATTCTTGAGTATAATGTTTTAGTATCATTTTATCATATAACATGCATGGAAAATGGGTTTGATTTATAATAATTATATATATATTAGTATTTTTCAACAGATTTTTCTCCAATTGTTTATTGTTGTTCTTTTATCTTTCTTTAATATCCAGGTACGAATGACATTGTTATTATTTATTTTATTATGAAAAAAATGCAACAAGAGATAAGTAAAAATGTGTAAAATACAAAGCATTTTATTCTACGTTCTACAGAGTGTAAATTAGCCAGCCTGAGCTTATAAAATGATCAGTCTGGTATTTATTTTCAGCTGCTTTGGATAGCATCAGCCAGAATAATCAAATATTCATTTGCATAGGGGTCCCATGGGCAGCTTGAGACACAAATACATAGCAAGGCCACTTGGAATCACAGGAATGCAAACTGTCTTGTTACTTCCCCACAAAAATACTCTTGTAAGACGTATATACATTGTATTTGCTGAGAAAGTCATAACTTATGAAGAAAGATTCCCCAAAGCAGTTACCCCAAATGTTTTATTTCTGTTCAGAAATCTCAGTAAGTCAAATGTTCTCAGAAACTCAACAGGGACAAACTCAATAGGCAGTGGCAGGGAAGACATAGTATGATTCCATCTGAAGAATACATTGCCATGACTAATGCCTTATATGTTTTCTAAAATATGGTTTCTAATATGCCTGTTGGTGTGAAATCATAGCTTGGAAATGGAAATATTCAGCAGGTAATCGAGTCACAAATTATTTCAAGCAGAGAAGTTAATTTCTGATCTACCTAAGTGCAATCAAATCTAATACTATTTTGGACAGACAATATGTATTGCCATTTGTCAGAAAGTAATTATTTGAATGAAATTATCTTCATCTATGCTTGCTCAACAAAGTGAACAAATTTAGGCAGTATATGTTTTAAATCTGACTTTATATGATTCACAGTCATGAATGATTTTCCTGTGACAGCTATCAGTGTTTGAAGTTTCCAACCAGGATGAACTTTCACCACACTTGCCAAAGAGGACCACAGAGAGCTCCTCTCAGTTTTTAGTAAAGCAAACTGTTTCTCCCTTTACTTTACTGACCAAAAACCAGCTGAGACTAAAAGAAAAACTCTGGTTAAAAGTTTATCTGGGAACTGGCAGTTAGTATTTAATCAAGACATCAGATAAAATACGTGTTCTCATCTAAAGCTGTTAAAATAAACAGTCATTTTTATTATGATAATAGAAATTTGCATAGGCAATGCCAAAAAAGAAACATTAGCTAATGTATTATTAATGTGCTGAAAGCCTACCTTCAGCTAAGCTTCAGATAATTATTTTGTTCCAACCATAAATCACATACTAACCAGTGTCCTTTGTGAACTAATGTGAAATACAAATCATCTAGATAGACAATATTAAAAACCTATTTTTTTCCATTGGCATTGTAAAAAGCAAAGCCATTAGTTCCTGCGTGAAACCACATGCATATTTATTACTGGCTTTCTATCCAGATCCATAGTACATATTCTTTTTTCCCCCAAATACAGGATAGACATATAGGCTTATATCTTACCCTATTCCTCCTGGTCTGTGTCAGAAGGGTAAATTTAAAAAAGTGTTATCTCCTGGTTTATGTGGTGATATAGCTGATTTAGTCTGGTTTTGGAGATCAAAAAAGGCAATATTGTTGCCTCTGTCTTTCTATCAGACAGCTAGTGAGAGTGAAATCTCTGCTCCTCTGAGACTCTGACTTTTGACACAAATCATAATTTATGCTTTTTGGTCTTTGCCCCAAACCAAGAAGTACTATGGGCATGGTTGGGGCCCCTGTAACTGTGCTGTCAAGCTAACTTTGTCTTCACAGATGTGTTCTTTCGGTGGTAACCACACCAGCTAGAGGCACTACTTTCCCCAGATGTCTGCCTCGATCTGCTTTTGGAGAACAATGCCCTGCAGCAGTTATATTAGAAGAATTTGTATACTGACTTTATCATAAAGGGCTTAGACTGATATATTTGACTATGAAGGGCAGCATCCAAGAGTCAGATACTAGGCTTCTGCTTGTTGAGAAACAATGTTTCAAATTAAGGCAGCTAAATCTTAGAGAACCCATTAAACTTAATCCCTTTGCAAACAAATATAGCTATAAAAACATTAATTTCCCGACTGGCTTCTGCCAATTTCTAAACATGAAACATGGTAAATACCACAGAAGTGTTTTATTTAAAAAAATGTGTTTGGCATTTTACCTACAATATTCCAACAATCTTCAGAAACAGCTGCGGGAAAACTTTTAGGGAATGATATCCCATATTGTGTAAAAAGTATTCTATTCCATTATAATTATCTTTAAAGACTCAAAGGCTGAAACTTAGCTAAGTGCACTTAAGCTTTAAGACAAACTTGAATTCTGATTCATCCAAGTTTTCAACTGTGTCTACCATGGGAAGTCCTGTACTAAAAAATATTCTACCTATTTAGTACCTTTTTCATATTTTGTATGGGTTTTTTGTCTATAAATTATCAGAGTTATATTTTGTTAATGAAAAGAACTATAGTGGAACAAAACATACCAAATACATTCTAAGTATATTCTACTCCTACAACTTCCTCCCCTCCCACAGGGAAATTATTGTATTTGATTGACCTATCTGTTAGTCCACCAATTCCACCCTCTCAGGTAGCCTTTAATTCCAGTATTGCGATAGAGTCTTAAAAAAGATAGATTCCATTGCAAATTAACCATGTGATATTGAGAAAGAGAATGAATGTAGAAAAGAGATCTGTTCATTTTATGTTTCTTCTGTTACGAATATGTCTCCGGAAATATGCACAAGGAAAAAAACCAGCCTAAATCCAAGAATGTGATAATGAAGAAGTAAGATAGAAATGTTAAGTAAAGAACCTTATGAATGTGGAGAAAAGAGACTGACTGTAACAGAATAGTGTCTCAGTGTCAAATTTCACAAACTAGGAAGCAAAGTCTTCCAAAACACAAGTGAAAGTAAGGACAGTCAAGCTTGGCATAGTTTTGTGCTGTAGTTGACCTATCATTCCCCCCTTTCTTAACCATTTCTTGAGAGAAGAAGACAGCAAGAGTCTGAGAAAATAGAAGGAAGAGAGATCTGCCTAAAATTCAAAGGAGATTCCAGCTTGACCTGACCAAAACAGTTGTGGAATCTAGCCAAAATGCTGAGGATAAAATGTGACTATTGCTAAATATAGCCTACATCAGACATTTTGTTGCCTTATTCTTTTTCTGTATTTTTGTGTTATTGTAACAACTCCATGGTTTAAGGAAACTGTGTTCTTTTAGCCTTAGATTTTGTCTATTAGGAAAGCTGACTGTTAGTGGTCATATGCAAACTAATGTATTCCATTACTACAGCTGTGAATGAGCCTATCCTTAAACTGCAGGAGCTCTAGTGTTTTAATATCCAGCTTCCACCTATATTGCTCCAAAATACCCAAGCAGAAACATGTACCTCCTCTTGTATTCTCTAGACCATCAGGGAGTTGTTTGTGTGGAGATTTGAGAAAAGCAAATTAACAAGAGTTAGGAAGGAAAGCTTTGGATGTGCAGGAAGATATTGGGAAACTTGTCTAAGTACAACCATCCCTGACAACATGCACAGGATCCTTGTGAAGCATGACACAGCTTAGCAGACTACCCAGTCTGGTGGGAATGAAAAAAAAAAGGGTGTGTAGCAGCTAAGAAATTCTGTGAAAACTGATGTCAGGGAAAGAACGACTGTGATTCATCCTATCAGTAAGGGAAGGCAAATAAAGTTCATCTGTCTCGTATTCAGCTTTGCTGTTATCTTCCAGTCAGTCCTCATGATCACTCTCTGAATTATACACAGTGTGAGTTTCTTATGTCCAGGTGTTGTAGGAGAAAGCAGGTGACATATAGTTACCGAGGTCAAAACATCTAATAGAGAAGAAAAATCACAAATTCCTAGCAGTCTGGAGTTCATTGTGTTTGTTCATAAAATTGAGCTACACTGACAGTGCACCACCCTCACACTGAGCAGCCTCTGCAGCTGAGAAAGGCATCTGAGTGCATATCTTTTCCATACATTCACAGGCTTCACTAGTTCAAATAGTGGCCCTTATGGATATCAGACATTTCAGGATTTAGTATTATTAATGGTAGCAGAGGAAGTAACTGCCGCAATCCCACTGCTTCAGCATAATACCTCACATTATTTACTTTACAACAAAATGTACTGAATTTTTAGAGAACTTAATGAGACATGTCCTCCAGAAGAGCGTACAAACCCACAGTTTTATAAACCTTTGGTCTTCTCAGAACATCCTGGATACACCATACCCCAAACTGGTGCATATTCCACTGTTATGTGGGTGTATCTGGACTGACACTAGGAAGTGGTTGTTCAATCTGAAGAAATATTCTGCAGTTACTGTCAATACCTGCAACTTTCACAGGACAGGACTGAGACTCACAGAGTCCCAAACAGAAGTGTGAGCTCATGAGGAGGTCTAACTTGCATGATCTTTTGGGAGTAATCCAAGAGCTGGGGATTATATTTCATATTTATAACCCTTAACATGACTGTACCTTTGAATCCAGAGAGAGACACAGCATCAATTTGTTAATGTCTGCAGGAATCATGGTTGCAGTCTGCATTTTCCCTGGTCTGACATTCACATCTTCACATCTTCTACTGCATAACCCCAGCAATTCCAGCTTGGTTCCTTTGCGTGGGCAGGTGGGGAGTGGCAGGAGGAAAAATCTATTTCAGTCTTCACAGCCATGTGCTTTTCCACTGGAACTGGAGTGTTGTGTTGTGTGGTTGTTTTTAATGTGTAACCAAGTCATCATTCCTCATCCTTCATTGCTTACAATATCGGGTAGAATAGGCTGTGGGCACCCCTTTAGGGAATGCATGGTATAAAAAATAAAAATTCCCCTACTTATCTTCAATCACATGTTTATGATTTCACAGTTTAATCTTACCTGAATACCTTTGCAGAATGGTTCAATATTAACAACGTTGACTTTCTGTAACTCTTTAGAAGTAATAGAGGCATTTTATACAAAGCAAATTGCCAGTACTTAATCTTTTAAGGTTAACATTTAGTACTATTTTATTGTAGTGAATGCATTTTTTTTCTGTATAGAGCAGCTGAAGCTGCAGCTTGAGAAAATAGAAGCTGGATAGACATTATTTTCAAAAAAAAAATGGTATTCATGAAAATTTTTCTAGGTCAAACAGTTCAAAAAAGGCTTTTCAGATGAAATAATTTTTCTCTGAAAAATTACTCTCTTGTCACATTTGAAAACATTTGTGACATTTTAGGCTGAATGAGAAAATCTTCTCTAACATTCATTCATTTGCCTCTAAATGTGCATATAAGGATGTGTTCATGCACAAATAAATGTAGGGTCCAAAGTGTAACTTATAACAGAACTGTTATCTGTTTTCCTGCTGTAACAGTGTAATAAAGCTCTTGTGTATCTCTATAAAATGGAGTTAAGTATTTTATGAATGTTTAAATATCATCCAGGAATCCATCAGCGTCTGACTTACTTGACTGTAATCTTTTTTTTTTATATATATCTTCAATTTACTTATACAGATCTGGGCACCTAACTCATTCTTTTGTTCCAAAGGCAGTAATTTTAAAGGAGCACTTTCCATGAACCTAACAGTTTGAAGCACTAAATGAATTTAATGTATTTTCAGACAACTGTAATGATTTGATAAGAATTTCTGAGCTGACCATTTGTGACTGTCAGATATGCTATTACTTCCCTATCATCTTTCATTAAAAGGTGATGTTAGTATTTGTTTTTTGCTGCCTGTATTTTTTCTTTCTTTCTTCTTCTTTCTTTTCTTTCTTTCTTTCTTTCTTTCTTTCTTTCTTTCTTTCTTTCTTTCTTTCTTTCTTTTCTTTCTTTCTTTTCTTTCTTTCTTTTTTTCCTAGAGATGATTCAGGCTTTACTTTTTAAATATGACAGACTATATTAATCAGGAACAAGAATTATTATTCATTTCAAGGGTGAGATAATTGCAACTGTTATATGATTTCCAGTAGCTATTGTATTTATTGAAAACTGAGATTTTTTTCCTTCTCCTATGAATCTCCAATTTGTGCTCTAAGACCAGTACTTTCTTGACTTGCTCCTTTTCTGGAAGGCATTTTTATGTGGGAAATACTTATTAATTAAAAAAATTAATACTCTTTTATACTCCCCAGATTGTTAATTTTAAAAATACTGCAGAAGTTTGCAACAAATAACATATCTCTCTCATCCTCTGTGAAGGTTATGCCTGTTTGAAATGACAACAGCATGGTGATGAAGTCTAGGCATCTGTCAAGATTAAAAAGAAGAGGAACCTAAAACAAGGTTTTTGAATTACATCCCTCATGATCTTTCCTCAGAATTCAATAAACAAATATTATTAGCAAGTATGAGATTGTAGGTGATGTTTTCAGAGTCTAGTAATAAAGCAACCCTAGATGCTGGTGACATAATAATTTTAACAATGAGATTACATTACATTGAAAGCATCCTAATTAATTCTGTATAGCTTTACTGATTCCATTTCTGACTGGTCACATTAAGAGTATTAAGGAAAGTCACAGCAGAAAGCCACCTAAGCAGAAATCAAGTGGCAAATTCAACACCCTCTTCCATTATAATCAGACCAGTTACTGGTTTACCTTCTCGACTTTAACAGAGACCAGAAAAGAGGGTCATATAACCCCCAGAAACACCATTTTGGTGAAAGCTTTGAAGAAAAACCTTCAAACTCATTCAGTGTATTCTCTATATCTTATTTAATTTAATATTCATTTAATGTTCATTTTGTGTTATTTAGTACATTAGGCTATCAGTGTTACTTGATACACATAAACAAAAATTATATATTAACTGTAGATCAGCTTTGATTGTAATTTGTAGCTTTACTATTATTACAGGTAAGTCTTGTGTTTCACTTTCAATTAAAAAAACAGCTAAGAAACAATAAAAACATTTTATTTTTCCCAAAATATTATGTTGGGGGTTTTTATTTTTTTTCCTGTTTGTTTTGTTGGTTTTTTGTGTTTTTTTTTTCTTTTTAATTTTAAATTTAAACAAAAAATTCACAACTACTCCCTACTAGGAAGTCTAGTACTCATAACAGAATAATTTCTATAGATAAGTATGCCTTCAGCAAAATACCTTCTAATAACAAAACATCGTAGACATGTGAAGTTAAATCTTCCCTCCTCTGCAATATGAAAGCTTCCAACTTAGGTCCACAGTAGGTAATTGCTAAATGCAGGTTTGACACACTTTCTTCACTCTAAGACCACCTTCTTATTGTCACGTGATCCCAGCCAATGAAGAAAAATGGAAAAAGCAAAGTCTCTTTTTCCCTCATACGCTGTTTAAAGGAAACTCATTTTGTTTTACTGTCTGCTAGTGGAAATGCATTTTTTGTTTCAATTAAGAAGGCTGAAAAAAGCATCTCAAATGAGCCCAGGAGAAGCAGCCAGAGATGCAGAAGACGCAACATCCCTAGGAAACTTCATAACTCCACAGGGAGTTGGGTCACTGCAGAAGTGAGAACTACACAGTCTGTTCTTTACCATTCCCTTAATGCTATGAAAACAAAACCAATGACATTAGATTTTGGTAGAGAAAGTACATGTAATCCTATGACACAGGAATATGAGATGAAAACCATAAAAATATAAAACCTGCTTATGTATCATCAAAAAGATGTGTGGTTTCGCATGAAGTTTAGAAGAAAAACATCATTTCAAAATATTACTGGAAAGACATTTGTTCCTCTTTGAGGACAGTGTGAATGTAGGTTGTAATTGCTGGTGGTTTTCATTCTGAACCCTTCAAATCTGTAAATGTCTAACAAGGGGTCAGTGGCTACTGCGGTATTGAATCAAATCTCTAAAAAAAGGCTACAGGGTATCTCCTCTGAGTATTACTAAAGATCTCTTAAGATTGTTGACATGTAACAATAGCCAAGTATTCAGAGGCCCTAAACGGTGGTTCTCAGAGCAACAGAGAAAACTGAAACTTTGTTTGGATGTATTCACCGAGTGGTGTCAGAGAAAGGAGCCTATTCATACTTTCCTGTTTTCCATATAAGGCATAAACAATTTAGGATTTGCAAAGGACCAAATAAGCAGGTCCAACATATGAACCTACACAAAACCATAGTTTTTCTGTGGTCTTGTATGAAATGTAACATTCTATAAGCTGGCTTTCTTCTTCTTTCTGTAATTAATTTTATGATTTCTTCTTTTTTCCCCCCTTCTATTTAGCAGTTATATAATGCTTTAACAATCACTCTGCTGATGCATTTTAAACAACCTATGCATAAATTGTACATTTATATGTGTTTAAATATTTATATATATTTATACCCTCTCACTTATTATGTCTTACTACAGCTCAGCCATATAGCAGCAGGTGAAAATCTCTCTCTGTTACACAGCACTTACAAAGCCCTGTAGTGAACTACCATATCTCCTTCTATTAAAGCTGTGCAGCTGGAGGCCTGTTCTGCTATTACCAGTGTGTGTGCATGCATTTGGGTTTTGAGTGGGTCTAATGTATAACTTGCAGAGATAATTCATTTGCATGCCGAAAAATGTGCAGTCCCTCATTTATGTGTAGGAAGCTACTGAAAAATTTTACCTCATAAAATTTCCTTTTAGGTTATGGGAGTTTTTTGCCTTGAACATTTGCATAAGAAATAAACCTATTTTATAGAGATGCTTTCAGAAAGATGGACCAAACAAGACTTCTTTTAATCTACTGGCAATGAAGGCACTTTTTTTCTCTCAGGTTTTCAATGCTTTTTTCCTTGTTAGTTTATTTTTAATAGTGAAGGGCATATTCTTTCTTGTGTCAAGACCTGAGATCAGAAAATCCTTTCCTGAATATTATAATAATAGCTTATATCCAAAATTCTTTCCAATTTAAAGAAGTTTTTCAAAATGTCCACATTTCTGCTATTTGCCACATGAAGGGAAGAAATGTGAAATGTCAACACGAAGATGACAAGACTGAGTTTTCTCTTCTTCTGGAATCGCATTCGCATTTGACTGAAGGTACAAAGAAATGAAATGTCTTTTCTCTTAAGTTCTGTTCCTCAGGAAAAAAATACTGGTTGCATGCCAAAATCACCCTGGCACATTCCCAGATCAGGTTTATACTGCAGGTTTATAACACAGCCACATCAAGCTGCCTGGAAGTACCACTTCATTGCAATAGCAGGAGAAGGAAGAGAATTGAAAGGTGGGTTTGGAAATGTCAGAATTCAGATGGATTGCACAGTCCTCAAGCCACCCTTTTCCTAAATGCTTGGTGGTATAGCCTTTAGTTACTTGGCATACTATGATTTTCCGTAGGGAATTGTTGATTGTCCTTGGATTATGTGCAGTGACAGGGAGTCATACCTTGTGTTTACTTTGAAGCACTTCACTGTGTAACCTGAATAACACAGGGCTGATACAGAGCAAATGAATACAAGCAGTGGTTTATGTTCACGTTTTTAATCAGTCTTTGAAAAGGAACTCTGAAGCAGTGCATTAGATACCGATAGAAAATGATATAATTATTATTTTAAAAATTTTGTGTTTCTATATACTTCTGTTTATAGTTTCACTGTTTTCTAAGATTTTTTAGTCATATTTTCCATGAAAAAGCATTCACAGCTTTTGCCCCCAGTGTGATGAGAGAACAAAAGCCTACTGTTATTCTTCCAAAAATCCATAGGCGAAGAAAGTCAATAGGATATTAAAACATACACAAGGAATAGAGAAATTTCTTCTGAGACATAGGGATTTGGTGAAAAAGTTGAGTTTGTGAGAGTTCCTATTCACTCTCTTCCTCATCCCTTCTAGATTGCATTTGCTTTAACCTGCTTACTTTCAAGGAGAACAAAGCACAAACATTAGTTATCCCCCTGCATAATTCAATTGAACATTACTTTGGAATTTTTTAGTGTATCCTGAACTCGCTAGTATGGAATAAGTGACCTCAAATCCTAATTTAAATATATCATTGGTCAGTTTAAACATAAAAGAAGGTTTGTTGAAGTAATGAGAATAAACGTCAAAATAGAAGATTTCTTAATTTGACTTATTTTGTATCTCTTACATGCTTTGACTTTAATACTATACAAACATTACACAAAATGAAGGTTGCACAACAGTGTAGGTTAATACAAGTTACACAATAGCACAATAAAGCAGGAAAATGAGTCTTTCTCAAGATGAGCAGTCAGTATCACATAAAAAATTTATAATGAACTTTAAGAACTTTTTTAATACAACTTTGACAGACATCTCTGCTCTCTATTAATTATGTTTATCTGATTTTAAAGCTTATATTTAGATGTAATATTCATTTACTATGTTAAATTCAGTCTTATTTATTAGCAGAGAAAATAAAGAATAAATATTACTAGTAGTTTTGATAAAAATAAGCAAATTTTCTGATGATTTATTTTAAGCATGGAAATCACACTTAGGTGGAAAAACTCTCTTAAAAATAATTACTATTCTTTTCACAACACAGAAAGTTATAATAAGAGAGTTAGGACCATCCCTAGCCAAAATCACAAAATTTTCAAAAGAAGTAATCTTTTAAAATTTTGCTATGTTTTTATTTTTTATCATCTCCATCAATAGAAAGCTGGGAAAAAAAAAAAAAAAAAAAAAAAAACTTTTTTTCAAAAAAAAAAAGCTTGTTTCACTTCCATTTTTCATGTTTAACCCAAGTGGAGTGTGATGTGCTCTTCAAACTAAACAAGAATGCAATGAGGACCTGATACGTAAATACAGTGGACCCTAATCAACAAAAACAACATTAAATTTAGTGTTTCCAGACCAAAGAACACAATCCTTGCAGTATGTTGGATAAAACAAGAACCAGTATTTTATTTTTTTGGTGGTTGGGTTGGGGAAAAAAGAGAACAATAAGTGAAATAATGTTTATTCACTCAGTTAATTCAGCAGCTTGGAGAAGGATTTATTATTACTTTTTTCTGGCATAGCTTAAATTCTGAACAGCCTGTCAAGAACTGCAAGAAGAAGTATTTATAATACAAAAATAAGAGTGTTTATTTTCTTAATCAAAAGAGCTGTACTGTCACTTTATTTAAATGATTGCATGTAGCTGATATGACTGTATTGGTCTCTGAGGCTGCAGCACCCTTTTAACATACTCAAATAAGCTGCACAAATGATGAAGGCTATTAAATATTCATTTGTAGGTGGGAGGGATCTTGTAATGTCTTAAATCTAAAACAGTGGAAGTAGACCTGTAAAGCTCACTGTTAGTGCCACTTAGGCACAAGTTGTGGTGGAGCACGCTGATTAACTACAAGAATAGGCAAGCTAAGAGCAAGTAGATGGAGGAGGAAAATATATGTAAGTTACAATAGGGGCATATCTTTCAGTATTAGAAAGTATTCAGAATATAATACGAGTACTATCTCACGGTGCCCTCAGAGAGCCCCATATTCTGAATTTGTCAAAGAAATGACAGTTAAATGTCAGTGAGTGGGAAGCCTATGTACAACAGACAAGATATGCGGAACTCCTGCAGTGGAGATGTGCTCTCTGTCAGGTGTTACCACATTTAGACTCACCAGACATTCCTCCAAGGTAACCAGAGACTCTAAAAAGACAAATGTGCAATGAGAACTTAGCAGAAATTCTAATAATATTAAGGTTTCACACAGACTTCAGCAAAAGCATGCAGTAAGTTTACCGTCATCTACTAAGATAGATGGACATTTGGGTGATGCATTTCTTTGTATGGCACTTTGGGTTTTTTTCACAGTCCATAATGTCAGAGGTGTCTATGACAAGAGGAATGGGCCTTTGCCTATAATTTGATGACAAAGACAAAAGAAAAAAAATAAATTGCTTGGAGGAGGAGGTTTACTGGGAGTACTGACTAAAGTTGCTTTTGAAAGTCAAGTGAATTTCTGGGAGAAGTTGATAGGCATGGAAAAGTAATTCTCTCTCATTGGACCATCTTCTGTAATGTTGTCCATGTAATTCAGCTACAGACAAATCATCCAGGAGAAAGGGATTTCATGTGTAACAATAGAACAAGAGAAGTGGTAAGTTATGAGAGAGCAAATGTGACTGGCAGGCTGACCAGCACTTAAAAAAAAATCAAGCTGCTAATTTGTTTACTGGGAAGGAGAGGAGAGATGTGAAGGAGTCTTTGGACGAGAAAATTGAGGATACCTTTTCTTTATTATTAAGTCCTTTCCTTTTTTTTTTCCTCCTGGTTCTGTTTTCACCAACAAGACTTTGGCACCAGCTGATGTATCAAAACTATGAGATTCTCTCTTTATGTATTATCTACTCCAAGTGCATTCTACAAGAAAGCTAAATCTTTTAGACAGCGCGATTATCCACAAGACACTTTCTAGAAGAACCTTGAAGAAAATTATAGATGGGTAAACTAGACAGTTATAAAAAATAATTGGGTTTTTGTTTCGGTTCAGAGGCCAAATACAAATAAAAAAAGAAAGCAGGAAGGGAGAAATCTGCTTTGAGGTGAAATGAACTAGGAAATTGCTATCAAAGGAATGGAATTGTCCAGTTGGATGGCTAGACTGATAAGACTTTGCTGATTTGACTTCCTTATCCCTCATACATTCTAGAAACAAGGACAATACACTTCTAGATGGTATCTATTTTCATTAGAGGTAAGACAGTCTTTTCATTTTCTGTATAGGTAACCTATTCATTGATTGCATGACATAGCAAACAGTCTTATAATAAAAGACACAATATTTTTTATCTTCAGGTAGAAAGACCTGTACATGTACAAGTATTTATTCTACAATGCAATTAGGCTAGTATGGTAAAAAAGAACATATCATAGAATCATAGGATATGCTGAGTTGGAAGGGACTCATCAGAACCTTTGAGTCTAGCTCCTAGCCCTGCACAGGAAACCCAAAGAATCATACCATGTTCCTGAGAACATTGTCCAAACACTTTTGGAACTCTGCCAGGTTTGGTGCTTGACCACTTTCCCAAGGAGCCTGTTCCAGTGCCCAACCGCCTTCTGAGTGAAGTACCTTTTCCTGTAACCAACCTAAACCTCCATGGATTTAGTTTCATGATATTTCCTTGAGTCTTGTCATGGGTCACAGGAGTGAAGAGAGCAGTACTCGCCCCTCATCATCCCCTAGTGAAGATGTTGAAGTCAGCAATAAGGTCTCCCCTCAGTTTCCTCTTCTCCAGGCTGAACAGACCAAGTGCCCTCAGCTGCTCCTCATAAGGCTTCCTCTCCAGGCCCTTCACCATCCTCATGTTCCTCCTCTGAATGCTCTCTAATAGCTTAATGTTTTTTTAGCATAGTGGTGCCCAAATATGTACACACTATTCTAGGTGAGGCCTCACCAGTGCAGAACAGAGTGAGACAATCACCTCCTTTGATTGACTGGCAATGCTGTGCATAATGCACCCCAGAACATGGTTATTGTGCTATTTGTTAAGAGAAAAACCAGGTTTTGGAATGGACTCTAACAAAGAATTGGTATTTTGTCTTGGAGAGGTAAAATCTTCTATGCACTTGACATTCCTAAACCTATCCCATATGTGCACCTGTTTTTGAAAGACCACAGTTACTTGCCAGTTTCTATCCTAATCAAAAGATAAGGTGAAGGCAGCCAGAACTACCTATTTAGGTAATGCATGAATGGCTTCTAGTTGAAATCTCCCAGTTTCTGTGCTCAGTCAAGGAAAAGAAACTGCTACTCTTTAATGGTAATGGTCTTGTCAAACTGAGGCAGGTGAATCCAGCTGGAGAACCTAAAACATAAATTTACACGTGAAGAGTGACAGTAGCTTGACCATGGCTTTTTCTTCTTTGTGTTTCCTTAAAAATATTTTCTTCTGAGGAGAAAACAACAATTATATTTAGCTCCAGAGTTCGAAAGATGTCTGCATGCAAACAGATTGTCTACTACTATGTTGAGAACACATCTGACTGATGAAATGGCTAACAGGTTACATGTATACACTGATGCATATAGACCATACAGTGGAAGAAAGGCAGACATGCTACCTATTGACCCTTTGCAGCATTCCAAAACAAAATATAAAGTGAATTCTGTCTTAACACTAAGAAGGAGTACAAAAAAAAAATCAGGTTATAAAAGAAACATCTGATATTTACTATATTTTGCAGGTACTGAACACAGTTTGCTTTGGCGGTGTGGGGGGGGTTGGGTTTTTTATTATAAAAGTAAAACTGTATTTTCCTTTATCAGAAGAAAGTTTTATACAGTATTTTCTTGTAGAATTCAGAAATATATTGTCCTGATGCTGTAAAGTCACAATGGCACAGTTTCTGAAATCATCCCATTCACATCTCTGCCTGTCCTTTTTATTAAAACTCAATGCATATTCAATTTTTATCAGCTCACAAAGGTGATGTAAAATAAGAACAGTACACCGAACTACCACTGTAATACTGAAGGTATTCAAAAGTGAAAAAGCAAGAGTGTGCTACTTTTTGTGTAGACCAACCCCAAACAGTATCTACCTCCTCCACAATGGAGAGCAAAGGAACACCACATATTTCAAGGGTGCTTCCTACACACCATTCATGCCACCAGACTCCATTAAGAACATTTGTAACTCATTCCCTGTAGGAAGTCAAGTCTATAAGGTTACTTGCAATCACTGTTTTGGAAAATGAATTGATTAATATTTTCATTTTGACTTCTTACTCACCTGCAATATCTATTCCATTCCAAGATTAATATGTGGTCTCTTTTTTTCGTATTCATATGAGATCCTTCTTAAAATTAAAGGATTTTCAAGATTGTGTAGCCCAGTGTATGTTCACCTTATTTTGAACAACAGTGATAATCTACTACTGTACCAACAGCTCTGAATAACTAACTACCCTTAGGAACATGGTATTTTTAGCTTTCTGGCTTCCTTCAGCGTTCAGGCTTCCTTCAACAGTCTTTTTGGTCTGTGTCCACCTCCGCACTCTTCATGTTTAGGGAGCCATATCACCTGCCTCATTCCCTATTGCTAACACATATAAAAGACCTCACACAGGGCCCCTTTTTCCTTCCATGACAGAAGCTTAGTCAAACCTGCAGCAGACTCAGAAAACCAATATAGCTGACTTTCTCCTCTAGTCTCTGAATAAGCAGAACTCATTTCAGGTTGTTCTTTATAGATAGCTTCATAAACACATTAAAACATAAGATAAATTTCTCTAAATAGGATATAACCCTCACACTTAAACTATTAGTAGCCTCTTGGTACTGTGCCATTCAGTACAACCTCAGAACGTATAAAAAGTTTTACAGAAAACAACTGAGAGAAGTTACTGTACACTGATCCCTGATCACTAGTAAAGTAAAGGCTGTCTCTTGCAATTGTATGCATGCCCTTCAGCCAAATGATCTCCTAAAGACAGATAACATCAATGCAGAGGCTGAGAAGGGTTAGTTATGTTGAGCCCTTAAAGTTACGGGCTAAAGTTAAGCTAGTTAAGTTGAGCCCTTAAAATTCCATTATTGTCTAATGTAGGTATCTACCGAAAGCAGTTAGGAAGGCAGCTACATTGGTCCCCTAAGTATTCTGTGAAGTTTATTCTGCTTTTTCTTTTCATTGCTAAACACTTAAATGTATAGTTGCCTTTTAAGCATGGTAGTGTTATCCAAGTACTTCCTCACAGACTCAAGTCTGCAAACTAGCAGGTTACAGAAAATCCCATTTTTTTGTGTGTGAAAACAGTAGCACTGATTAGTACTGTTTCCAGGGTCAGGAAATTGTTATTAATCACTTTCTGAGGAGCATGTGTGTACTCTATTATCTATCTAACTGCGGTGCTAAGACACAACAATGCATGCTTTACAAAATTTTTAACATATGCCTTCACAGCATTAGTAGGTTCAAGACTTGGTCCCGAAAGTGTATTAAGCCCTAAGTAAATCTTCTTTTGAATTCTCATACTATTATAAACAGATCTTTTATTTGTTGTAATTTAAATTTTGGAAAAAATATTTGCTTTAAAAAATATATATATTATAGCTTTTGAAGAGAATAGATAGAATTGTGGAGAGACAAAATGACAAGCGAAGTCATAAATGCCAAATACTTCTCTATAAATTTCACTATTTCTTAATATATTTTATTATTTTTACTCCAAACTATTAGTCTTTTACTTTTCCACCTGCTGAGAGGCTCTGTGGGTTTTTTAAGCTTAGCAACTAGGCTATTTTTTCTCTGAAATTTTGTTAAAATAAAAACAGCTTCTGGAATTCACAGTAAATGCTTTGTCATTGACCTTGAAAGTACTTTGGCAAGCAAGGGATTTCTATGCTTTGCCAAAAAGTAATGGTGATAGCAGAAATTTTGTCACAGTTGAAACTGCAATAGTTACTCTGTTGTTTTTGGTAGCTTCACCTATCAGTATCCCCAATGGCGATATTGTATTTCAGTTGTCAATTTGCAAGCATTTAATATTGGAAGGATAGGGATTTTGAAGAAACAACATCACAAGGAGGAGTATGGATTTCTTGAAATCTAATATTTAGAAATCCTTATTTTTCTCAAGTTTCTTATAGCTCTGTGGACAAGTAGTACAGGATGCTTGAAAATATTTTATCTTTTTCTAAGTTAAGAGACCTTCACATAATCAAGTTTATTTCAATACAATGAAATCTTTCAGTCATTTATCTCAGGTATGTTTTGAACTAAATACGGAACCATATTTTAACTCTCGTTTTCCACCAAAAGGATTTGTCTGGTTTTTTATTTGCTTTTTTTTCCCCTTATGTTTATATATATCTAGAATAAAAAGACTTTTGGAGTGTTAAACTGGAAGAAAGTTGCTTTTCAAAGCTCTCTAAAAAATCTAAGTAGGGTTAGTCATATTTTTCCAGCTTAAAATCCTTTGCTACAAACAAAGCAAGTTTTGAGACCATACATTGTGAGTGACAAGCATTACTTATATTTAAGTAAATTGAACTTGTCTATCACTTCTCTTCCTCTTCCTCTCCATACAAGAATTGAGCAGTATGCATGAAACCCTTAATAACATATTATGTTTGCAAACAGCATAGGGAAAAATACTCTTAAAACATAATTTACACTAAATTTTTAGATTCAGATTGGTCTTAATGTCAGCTAGAACAGTTGCAAACAGCCAAAACTGAAGCACTCATAGAGCTGTAACTCCATATGCCTCAAAAAATTTTTGTCTGTCCAAAATATGGTAGAATCAGTGAAAATGAAACTAGGTTTTGTATACAGTCATATCACACCTATTTTTATAGGAAGTGTCTTTGTTATCTAGAAAAGGCTACACTGAAACACGTGTAGGGAATTCTAATGAAGATTCTCACCTTTGTTCATTAGGGTATTTTCCTGCAACTAAATGAAATATCTTTGAGACTGGTACTGTTCTGCCAAATCTGTTTGGTGGCTCAGATGTGGACAGACATGTGGACAGACCTGTAACATATGACTAAATTTCTTAGGAATCCAGGATAGCCAGTTCTAATAAGTTTTCTACAAGGAAGGTCCATAACTTCTCTAAACAACCCATTTCCGGATTTCATTATTCCTGTCCCTCATGTCCAACTAGAACTTTCCTTGCTAGAATTTAAACTTCTTATTTATTGTCCTATGACTGTTAAGAGTAAATTAACCCCTTATTTTCAGCAATATTTTATACATGAGAAGATTGTCCTATCTCCACTAGATTATTTTTCAGACTAAATGTTTCTAAAGTTTATTGAAAAGTTTGCTTTACTGAGTATGTTCAGAGGTTTATAGCACATAACAATGACTTCCTCTGATGTCTTTCTCACAGGCATCATTTTCCTTGAACTGGAGTCCTCATGTTGGGATGTGGGCAAATCTTCTCTATCATCTTCCTCAGAGGTAAAGAATATTTTCCTTTTTCTGTGACTATATTATTCTTTATGATTCTAAGGAAGATAGGTACTTGTCCTTTTTTACATTAACATGACATTACTGATTCTCAATGTCTTGTGATCCCTGTAGCCAGATCTTTTATCAGTTATCTCCATGTTATCTTTATGCAGCTGCTTATTTCTCATCATAAAACACTATGCTTGTCCCTACTCAGGTCTGTCTTTTCTTTTCAGAAACTGTAGATATAATTTATATCTGTCAAAACAACTTGAAATTTCTATTGTCTCTTTATTTGTCTTTTAATCTATCTCATCTTGGTGACAATTTTGAATCTCATAAACACAATTCAGTTCATTAATGAAAATAATGAAATCTGATTGCTAAGGCCCAAAATTATTCCATTACTCTCTGTACGCTCAGATTATAGGCAGCAATATTGCTGCCAATACACCTATTGGAAGAGGTGTATTTCGGGATCTTTTCTATTTTAGGAAAGCACATATTTTATTTTAACGGATGAAACAAAGTTTTTCCCTAAAGCTTTTTTTAATTTCAAAGAGAAAAGTTATTCAGAAATATTAATAGTGTTTTTTCGTCTCATCTTTTTTCCTCTCTTAGGATTCTTTTTTGTTCTAAGTGCAGCATTAGCAATGAAATTCTGGAAACTTTTAACACTGCTTATGCCATTATTTGTATGTTCGTGTAACTGTGTTACATAAGAGCAATGATTTTGCATAATCTGTATTATTTATTGTACTCTTGAATTTCTCAATGTCATATCTACTATGTGTGCAACTACCGTTTCTCTCACATTGGAGTAGATAAAAATGCCAAATGGGAGTCATAAGAAATCTTTCCTGGTCTTACTGAAATTTTCTGTAGTTGTAAATTTTTTTAAGTTCTGTCTCAATAACTGCTAAAGCTTCATGAAGAGAAAGAATCAGGAAATGTATTCTTACATTATAGAGCTATAATGTCTCTTACAAAAACATAACATCGTTGTGATAGGACATTAACTTGTCACTGACCTTGGAACTTACAGGCTAGTTGACACAATGAACAAGCAGAGAAGCAAGGAGCAGGTTTCCCAAAAGTTCCATTACAAAGTCTACTATTTTCAATATCCCTAGAGTATTATAATATGAATTAATGTGTTTTCTCTATGTCTGTTTGCCTACTTCACTGTGCTAAAACCGACATTAGTGCTAAAGTTTTGACTCATTTAAACTGATGCAGTCCTAAAAAAAAAAAATATTAAAAAACTTATCTGATAAATTCTCGTGGGTGATGTATTTGTAAACTTATTAAGAAGCAAGCTATTATCTTAAAAGGTTTATTTTACTTTATAATATGGATAAACATATAATTACTCTGTGAATTCAGCAGTAGGCAATCAAATGTTATCTTCAGATTAAAGGATAATTATCCACTTAAGGCGGTTAAACACTTTAAAACTCCAATGTCCAGGTAATTGCACCTTTTATATTATGACAACACAGTATTTTTGGTGATATTGAGAGAAGTGTCTGACTTGGCTAAAGGAATATTAGCACCTTCTGGTGCAGTAGATGTGTTTCATGTCACGAACAGCAGCAGCTGCTTATCTTTACAAAGCAGCTGGTCTAGTTGACATCGCTGTTGTATCCATCCTCCCTATCAAACACATATGTATAAGTGTATACACACACACACAAACAGATACACTCACAAATACTCAAAAGCATACAGACATACACAAGAATTTGCCTATTTCTTGTCAAATGCTGTGAAAAATCATCTCTTAAACACAGTTTGTGGCATGTTGTTTTTAGTACCAGATAAGCAGGTACCAATTGTTGCTTTTTAAGATTAAAAAGTGTATTTTGATTTTTGGTATTTGTTTGGTCTCGTCTGTACTGAGCAATATTTTTAACAGTTTTCTAGCAGATTAAGAAACTGCACTACACGCATGTGATACTCTTCCCAGTTTGACTTGAACGTATAATTCTCTTATTCTGGCTTAGGTTTTCATTTGTCTTTGAAGACCTTTTCTTTGTTTAGGTGGTAGGGCTTCTCATCAACTAGTATTCTTCTACATACTAGTACCATAGAATCATAAAATGGTTTCCTTTGCATGCTGTTGTAAAAAAATCCCATTCAAGCCTTCCTATAGGCTCCCCCTTAGGTATGAAAGGCTGAAATGAGATCTCTCCAAAGCCATCCCCAGATTTGTGGTCATCTTAGTGTCCATTTTCTGGAAGTGCTCCAACATGTCCATGTCTTTCCCATGCTGGGGACACAGAACTGGACGAAGCACTCCAGGTGGAATATCACAAGAGCTGAGTAGAGGGGCAGAATCACTTCTGTCAACCTGCTGGTCACACTTCTTTTGATGCAGCCCATGATGTGGTTGGGTTTCTGAGCTGAGCTCAGAAATGTCCTTATCCTAGAGGACCAGGTACAAGCAGACACCACTGGAAAACTACCATATTTTTTTGGCACTATCTGCGGCTAATCACAGACTGGTCTCAATCAGTCACAGTCAGGAGTATTCTGGCCGCATGATGCCCTCAGAAGAGGTTAATGCCTGGGGTACTGTCCATGCTCCCATCCCTGGTATGCTGCCATATGCTGCTCCTCTGGGACACTGCACAGGGGCAGAGCAGCTACCATCTCTGGGGACCTGCCTCGAGCTGGCAGTGGGGTGCTTCCGTTCTGGCTATCCCGTGATGAAGGGGCACCAGACTGCCCAGCATTAGAGAGCCCTACAGTCCCCTCTCATTTTATTTTAGATAAATCAAGATATTGATATTTCCAAGACACTGAAATTAGTAAAAGGTTCCAATTCTTTTCCATTAGATAAGTTGTGGGACACATGATAGTTTTCCTCTAGTCCTTTGTCCGTTTTCATTCTATTGTTCTACTTCACAGATGAATAACAAAAATGGTAATTTCTAATTAAATATCTCAGGATCAATATCAATGATCTGGATGAAGGGATAGGTTGTACCCTCAGCATGTTTACTGATGATGTGAAATGGTGGGGAGTGGTTGATACACCTGAAGACTGTGCTGCCATTCAATGGGACCTTGATAGGCTGGAAAAGTTGGACAGAGAGAAATCTAATGAGGTTCAACAAGGTCAAGTGTAGGGTCCTGCACCTGGGGAGGAAGTACAAGGTACAGGTACAGGTTGGGGTCTAGAGAGCAGCTCTGGAGAGAAGGATTTGGGACTCTTGGTGAGTCACAAGTTGGCTGCGAGCTGGCAGTGTGCCCTTGCAGCCAGGAGGGCCAATACTATCCTGGGGTGCATTGGGAATAGTGTGGCCAGTAGGTTGAGGAAGGTGATTATCCCCTTCTACTTGGCCCTAGTGAGTCCACATCTGCACTGCTGTGTCCAGTTCTGGGCTCCTCAGTACAAGAAAGACAAGGAGCTACTGGAGAGGGTCCAGTAGAGGGCTACAAAGATGATTAGGGGTCTGGAGCATTTCTTTCATGAGGAGAGACTGTGGGAGCTGGGTCAGTTTACTCTAGAGAAGAGAAGACTATTGGGGATCTCATCAATACATATAAATATCTCAAAGGCAAATGGCAAGTGGATGCTCCCAGATTCTTTTTGATGGTGCCCAGCGATGGAATGGGGATTAAAAACCATAAAGTAACACACAAGAAGTTTCACCTTAACAGGAAGAAGAACTTCTTTACATTAAGGATGACAAAGCATTGGAACAGGCTGTCCAGGGAGGTCATGGAGTCTCCGTCTCTGGAGTTGCGGAAAACCCACCTGGATGCGTTCTGTGTAACCTGCTCCAGGTGACCCTGTCTTGTCAGGGGGATTGGACTATGTGATCTCCAGAGGTCCCTTCCAACCCTAGAGATTCTGTAATTCTGTGATTTTTTTCAAATCTCTTAGCTGTTAAAGTGAGATTTCTTTCTCCAGTCACTTGTTAATTTCTAGTAGAAGAGCCACAGTTACAAAAGATGTTTTATGGATCCAAGTCACATATTGAGCATTTGTACTAGATCCATTTAACTAAGATTTTTCTTAAGAGGTTTAGTATTGTTTATTGCACTCCTTAAAGCTTTTGTTAGAAATATTTGTTCTTATGAGTTTCTCAAATTATTCAGTAGAAATATGATATTAAATTGAGTTTAAAGAAAATCTGATGAATTTTGTTTTCCATGAAAAGCAAATTTTTCCATTGATTTTGATTTAGTCTTATTTTCTTCATCTGAACTGAGAAATGGAAGTTTTAGACAACCCTTGTCTTAAATTCTCTGGCTTCCCTCACTTTTTTAATTCAAACGGATAATTTCCACAATAGTTTCTCCCTCTGACAATTTTCCTGCATTCTTTACTCAGTTCATTTTAAGCAAGAAATTTTTCCATGTCCAAAGATTTCCATTAATTTTAAAATTTCCCTTCCTGTCTCTCCCTTATCTAAGACAAAGAAATTGCTAATGGTTCTTCATTATGATGTGTACACATAACCAAATTTCAGGATCTTTCAGATTCTTTGCAGCTTTTCTGAGTGAGCAAAAATATTTTATGATTGGCTATGTGGCTCTGCAATCTGTCTACAGGCCACTCCTCAAGCATTTAAGAAGAGTTTAAATCTCGTACTAATTTCTTCCTCAGTTCTCTTCATAATTTCTGTAAGATAGTTTCAGATGCTCTTTTAGCTTTCTCTCCACTGGGAAGATTTTATCAATATTTGGACAGTTTTAGTTTTGTGAAATCTTATCTCTTTTATAAATGAAACAGAAGTTTCACAGTACCTTTCACACACTCTCCCTCCAACTAGATGAAAACATTCACAAAGTTACTCTTCTATAAACAAGGAAGAAATAGGTGCCAGAGGCTTTGTATTACTTTTTAATTTTAAATCATCTGCAGAAATCACTCAGCAAAATAGGTCACTAAAGAACATGTATCTTAAGTCTCCTCAGGAAAGTAAGCAGATATGGACTTAAATGACAATATTGCATGTTTCCTCTCACTGCAGTATGAGAATTTAATGGTATTTCAGAATAAGACATATTGATACTAGGATTTTATCTATTTCTTTACTTTATCTTGATGTATTTAGGGAATAAGTTTGTATGGTGAAACTAGTTACCCACCAGAGAATTAATCGCCTTGGAGACTCCTGAATTTTATGAGCTATCTTTTTTTGAGGAAGTTTAATAATATGAAATTTTAAGAACTAGAGAATGCATTTAAAATAAAAAGAGATTTACATTGTATTCTGAATATTAGCATTAATATTTCAGCTTTAAAGCAAAATTTTACTTTTAAATGCTGGTATTTTTTCAGATGCTAAATTTGCATAACAGTTATTGATTTATTGCTTTTGACTTCTACAGTAATAGTAAATGCACTAATAACTCATTTCAGATATTTCATAAAAATCATACCTGACAATTTAATATATTTATCAGTTGTACTGGTGTATGTAGATTAACAAATATATCATACAGACTTAGCTTCCGAGACACAATTGTTAATGCTTTTCAGCTTCAGTAGCAGCCTTCAGAAATTGTTATCTCACACTTAGATGTAAGATATATATATGACAGACATTGGCGACCTTTATGTACAGCCTTTGGCTAGAATTTATTACTCCATATAAGAGCTTTTGAATATTTAATAAGCTTTTAAAGGAGATTATAATTTCCCTTTATTTATTTTCTATTAATTGAAAAACTTAATTATATTAAAGAATAAAATTATGACAAAAATAAATAATATGTAGGATGGATGATGATGATTATGAGCTTCTTCAAATTCTATAGATAATAAAATTATTAACTAATACATCAATTTATTGTTGGCTCACAGAATAAAGAACATATGGTATGCGTTGTCTAACTATTTATGGTCTTTTAGTTATTACTTTGGAGCCATTTGTTTTGAAGTGATCTTTCTGAAGGGCTTAATTGGTACTTTTTAAAAGCTGCCTATTTATCATTATGCTGGTTTTGCATTTATGGTGTCTTTATTCCTCTTTACTCTTTCCACTATTGTGAAGTTATTACTGATATAATTATTTATTCATTACTTAACAATACGAGTAACCTACTATTCTTGCATCATAGCTTTCAGGGGCTACCAAAATCTGCCTGAACACAATGGTGTTCTGTGGCTCATTGTGTGTGACATCTGCCTTGGAAGATGAGAGGAAAACAGCGGGTATTTTCTACCTTGACTTCAGGAAGGCTTTTGACACTGCCACCCATCAGGTTGTCGCATAAAAGCTGATGAAGCATGGGCTGGATGAGCAGCCCACTTAAGTGAACTGAAAACTGGCTGAACAGATGGTCTGAGGGAGTGGTGATCAGCGGCATGAAGTCTAGGAGGAGGCCAGTGGTGTGCCCCAGGAGTCCAATCCTGTTCAACTACCTCATTAATGATCTGGATGATAGGTCAGAGTGTAACCTCAGAAAATTTGCTGATGAAACAAAACCAGGAGGAGTGCCTGATACACTAGAGAGTGTTGCCATCCAGAGGGTCAGCAACAAGCTGGAGAAATGGGCTGACTGGAACGTCATGCAGTTCAACAAGGGGAATTACAAAGTTGTGCACCTGGAGAAGAACTACCCCTAGGAACTAATACATGCAGGAAACTGCCTGGAAAGCAGCTTTGCAGAAAAGGATGCTGTTGTTCTTGGTGAACAGCATGAAAATGAGCCAAAAATGTGTGCCTGTGGTAAAAAAGCCTAATGGTATTCTGGATGCATTAAGAAGAGTGTTTCCAGCAAGTCAAGGTAAGTGATCTTTCCCCTGTACTCAGCATTGGTGAAACCACACCTGGAATGCTGTTTACAAGGTATATAAATAGCTGAGGGGAGTGTTCTTTTCAGTGGTGCCCAGTAACAGGACCAGAAGCAACACTGAAACACAGGAGATTCCATCTGAACATCAGGAGACACTTTTTTACTGCAAAGATCACCAAGCACTGGCACAGGTTGCAGAGAGAAGTTGTGGAGTTTCCATACTTGGAGACACTCAAAGGCATATGGAGAAGGTCTTGGGCAACTAGCAGTTGCCCAAACCTGCTTGAAGAGCGGGTTTGAACCATGTAAACTCCAGAGGTCCCTTCCAACATCAATCACTCTGTGATTGTATGCTTACCTTTTTTGATACTATGCTCTAGCACTAGCTGTGCTCCTGTTTTAAAATCTGAGTCAATATTAACTTTCATCTAAATAGGTCAGAATCACAGTTATAGGTAAAAAATATAAAAATATGTCCTTTATACTTCTTCCATTTTCTACTGAGATCATGAGAAATGCTGTGGAAAAAAAAAAACACTTCAAAGTTCCTAATTTGGTGATACATTTGGCTGAACTTCCCTTCAGACTGTGAAACTTTTAAATTGAACTGTGAGAAATCAAAATCTTTTGTTAGACCAAATCACCATTTCTAACGAAGTTCCATTTTGAGAAGAAGGAACGCGGAGAAACAGAACTAATTTCCAGGCTCCAAGTTACAAATTGCATCCTTCAAATTATTCTTGAAATATGTTCAAGTTCACTGAGTAGTAAAAGCCAATGAGACAAGAAATAATTTTGTCCCATATAAATTGTTTGCTAGAATAAATTATGACTGGCCTTTTCAGCTCATATTTAGAAGACAGATATTATTTATTGAAAAAAAGGGAGATCTGGACCATTTCTTATTAATTAATCTGATTAAAAATTTGGATTTCTGCTGTGAAATAAATTAAAACTCTTTATCACTTATTTTTATACTAAATCAGTGTTAAAAGTTGTCATTGTCCACAGAATTCCAAAGATATAAACATCAAATATTGAAGTGTTCACTTTCACATAAACATACAAAGCCAAATACATATTTTCTTTAATTTCTAGGATAAAAAAAATGATTGCCTTTACTTAACCCATTGAACCTTTTCTACCAATGATAAGATAAATTCAGAGATGTCAGTTTGTATGTTTTTTGTCCTCAGGAGATGAGACTACTTGATGGAAATGCCACATATTAACATTTAGATCAACCAAGGGGGAGATTGGTGTGTCACAGAAAATACATTTCAAATGCAAATATTGGCTCAGAGAAGAGGCTGGAAACATGAGACAGAAGCTGAGGTGCTGTGACATTCAAGGACTCACTGACAGATTTCCATTTGATCAACTCTAACTGGTTCAAATTAACAAATAAAATGTCTTAATCAAAGTCAACCTGATCAAAACTTAAAGAAAGTAAGAGACAGAAGAGGGGCAGAAAAAGTATTAAAGGAAGGTAATAAAACATTCAGGAGTTATATTCTAATACTTTGGAGCAAGTCAAAACACAGGATAAAAGATAAAAAGATCATTTTACCTTTTGATTTTCAATTAAATTTACTTTTTCACTCAGTTCAAACGACTCTTTAGCATGAACTTCATACTGCAAGTTAATTAACTGCATTTTATTGTGAGTGAAATCAGTATTTCAGTTCAACCTTATAGCCTTACTACTGTGCTAAGGAAAACTGACATTCTCTGCATAATTGAAAGTAGCTCAGCTCTCACAAATAAAGCAACTTCTAGTTTTCTTAATATTGCTTAAAGTAATCAACAGTACAATTAGAAATATAGAGAAGAAACCAATCCAAATCACTAACCATTAAAAAAAAAAGAAGACTGATACATCATTTTAATCGTATAAGAAATACAAACTGACAGAATGCATCCAAATTCAATTTTGGTAGTGCATGTTGGAAACCACATGGTTTGCCCTATTGACCATAACCACCATTTTTGGAAATACCTGTAGTCCATACCTAAAACATGCTCCTGTTAATATTTTCTTCTCAGCCCCCAGGTTTCCCATGCTTTTTTCTTGTTCAGATACAGAAAGTGCTGAGTTTGCCCACCTGACCATCCTGAGAACTGATGAAACTGTAAATAGTAACATTTATAGATTTGGTCATTTGAAGTCCAGAGTGCTTCCGTTCTACTGCTTATTGATACACTTTTAAAAATTTATATTCTAACTTTCAAATAGATAGTCAGAACCACAACCTTTCATGTAATGTATAATTCCATCAAAATCTTAATTTTGTATGATTAATTTTATTGTATATAATTAAGCTGGTGAATAAACCTTTGCAGAAGCAAGACTGCAGGAGTACCAAAGTAAACATAGTGTGAGTTTAGTAACTACAATAGCCCAGATATTACTAAACATGGGAACATATCTCTGCTCTTCTAAAGTATTTGCAAATTTAAATCCTACTTTTTTATTAAAATAATATCAGAACAATATTTCTTTGGATTTGTTTTTCACATGAGCACTTTAGAGAGGATGAACCTCCTTTAGAAAATGATTTTTTTTTGGAAGTATTAACTTTGTCTTTCTAAGAGAGGCAAGTTGACAACAATACAGTAAGGGATGACAAGAATATTAATGAATTATAGAAAAATCACTGATTGTATTCAGAGAGAAGAGGACAATGTGGAATTTTTATAATATGAATTCTATTTGGTGATTGGGTAAAGATTATCTATAGTTTTACTAAAAAACTTCAGTATTTATCTAGTACTTAAATTACAACACACCATGATTGATTGAGATCAATTATCACTGGTGCTACAAACCTATCGTAGATTTTGAATTCTAATTTTGTTGTAGTTACAGAAGACCAGTTTAATGCTGTTATAACTCATGCTTAATTTAGTGGTATTTTCACAATACAGTCTTTTAGTTCATAGAATAAAACAGGTCAAAAATGCAATGACTGAACATAGCTTACAATAATGATAATATATTAATTTCAAATTTTTCTCGTGTTTTCTCATGAATTTGTTATAGCACTACAAATCATGTAACATAATCTTCCTAGATTTTCTATCAAGATAAATGATACCTACACAAAACTTATAAAATATTTTCTGTCTTCAAATTAACACTTGGAAAAAAAATTCTTTTTTTGAAAGCTTTAATGTAAGTAAATCAGTGATCTCAACTCCTTTGATGCCACTGCTTAAAACTTGATCTACTAGAGAATGGAGAACTTCAAACATTATAGAGAGAATAGCTTGTAAATTCTTTAATTGCATATGATTATGAGGATATTCCCAACTTGTTCAAGGAGAAATAAATATAGGCACTTGCTCCTTGTAACATAAAGAAATAATATGCTATGTGGCAACTGCTAGTAAACACTTGATCTTGATATAATTCTACCAGAAACAGCTATATTCCTCTCAAAGCTACCTTTTCATTACAACTTTCTGGAGAACAGGAAAGGAGTGTCTGAAGAGAGCTGAGGTAGTGTGGTGAGTTGACCTTGGCTGGAGCCAGGTGCCCATCCAGCTGCTCTATCACTCTCCTTCCCAGAGGGACAGGGGAGAGAGTAAGGTGGAAAACAACTTGTGGGTTGGGATAAGGCAGTTTATTTAAAGCAAAAGCAAAGCAGAAACTTGCACGCGCAAAAAGCGAAGCAAAGCAAAAAATAACATGGTTTATTCTCTACTTCCCATAAGCAGCAATGGTCGGCCACTTCCAAGAAGCAGGTCTTCAGCATGCATAATGGTTCCTCAGGAGGAAGCCATTGGAGACAATGAATGCCTGCCTTCCTGCTCCTTACCTTAGCTTTTGTATCTGAGCTGATGTCATATGATATGGAATATCCCTTTGGTCAGTTGGGGTCAGCTGGCCTACTTGTGTCCCCTCCCAGGATCTTGCCCTCAGTTGAGGAAGGAATGTTACAGCGCTGATGCTGTGTTCAGCAGTAGCCAAAACACTGATGTGTTATCAACACTCTTCTAGCTAACAATGCAAAGCAAAGAACTGTGAGGGCTACTATGGGGAAATGAACTCCAGCTCAGCCAGACCCAATGCAGACAGTGAAACAACATCTCTTCACATGTTGTCCTGCTGCTTCCAACTAATGAGTCCAAACAGAAAATTTGAAGAAGACTTCAAAGTGTGTTCCCGAAACATACCATTTCTTATGACGCCTTGAGGAAACAAACTTCTCTTTCTATATCAAATCTCCAAAGTGAAAAATGGGAAGGTTTAAGCAAGTTAATGGTCTTGGACTACGCACACTGCTGATTTTGACCTGATTTTGTACAAACTACCCATACTCTGTACACACTTCTGAAGTCTGTGATGATCGTGGAGTCGTGTCCCTAAGCACTAGATCTACGTATCTTTTAAATACCTCCAGGTATGGTGACTTCGCCACTTCCCTGGGCAGCCTGTTCCAGTGCTTGACAACCTTCTCTTTCTGGTGTTTTTCCTAATATCCAATCTAAACCTCTCCTGTTGAAACTTGAGATCATTTTCTCTTGTCCTGTCACTTGTTGCCTGTGAGACCTCCAGTTTGCCTTCACCTTGGTACCACCTCCTTTCAGGTGGCTGTAAAGACTGATAAGATCCCACCTGATCCACCTTTTCTCCAGGCTAAACAGCCTCAGCTCCCTCAGACACTCGTCATAAAACTTGTACTCTAACCCCTTTGCCAGCTCTGTTGCCCTTCTCTGGACACACTCCAGCACGACAATGTCTTTCTTGTAGTGAGGGGTCCAAAACTGAACACAGTGCTTGAGGCACAGCCTCACCACTGCTGAGTACAGGGGCATGATCACTATCCTAGTACTGATGGCCACCCTATTTCTGATACAGGCCAGGATGCCATTGGCCTCCTTGGCCACCTGGGCACTGTGTTGGCTCATGTTCAGCTAGCTGTCAACCAGCACCCCCAAGTCCTTCTCTGCTAGGCCATTTTCCAATCAGTCTTCCCCAAGCCTGTAGCGCTGCATGGGGTTGTTTTGTCCCATGTGCAGAATCTGGCACTTCTCCTTGTAAAGCCTCATGCATTTGCCCTTGGCCCATCAATCCAGCCTGTCCAGATCCCCCTGCAGAGGAGCCTTCCTGCCCTCCAGCAGATTAATTCTCCCACCCAGCTTAGTGTCATTTGCAAACTGACTGAGGGGGCACTTTAACATGAGCCTCAGGGAGGCAGCAGTTTTCCCTAAGTGGGTCCAGGCTTTCTGCTCTCTTCAGAAGGGAGTTTCCTATGACAGTGACCCTTTCTATTTTCTTTATGGAAGTGGTTTTGATGCACGGTGTAGGCCAACTTAATCTCAGTGATACCTTTGCGATAGATGAACCATCATCCTGGTTATTGTTTGGCTCCACTTGCAGAGCCCCATACCTACTATGTGAGAGCACCTGGGCAGTCACAGAGGTGCCACACATGCTGCAATGGGCAGGAACCTGTCACCATTTCCCTTTGTCCCTTCAGTCACTGCTTTCAGCCAGGTGGCAGGAGAACAGGCAATCTTCCATATCAGGTGTACTGTCTGCCTTTGGGACCTGTCCCAGGGAAGGTCAGATGTGGTTCCAGATGTGTGGGTCTCTCTCACTCCCTGATAGTTCTAAATCTTCTCACTCCCCCTCCCTCCTCGGGGGACTTCCTCCACCTGGATGCACCTCCTTACGGGGGTGCTCACTGCTGCCAACCAGTACTGCTGTGGATGAGACATTCCCTGTGGCTTGCACCCAGCTGGCAGCATGTTCCCTCCAGAGCTCTGTCTCAGCTGCCTCAGTCTTGGTGGGTGCAGACCTTAAAGAGACAATGGCTTTTTGCCAAGTGGGTACCATTACTCTCTGGTCAAGCTACAGGGCCCTCCCTGCCTCCCAAATTGCCACCCCATGCCCTTGGTCACTTGTGCTTCCTGAGGGCTTCTTATATAAGTGAGGGAGGGGCTTGGCTACCATTGCTCCTGGCCCTGCCCAGGTCTCATCAGCCATTGTCACACCAGCTGAGAGCTCCTGGTGGCTCTCTCAGCTACCCCCGAGTTAATTCAAGTGTGGGAAACCCTCCTTTTCACCACACTACAGGGCTCCTCTGCTATTGTTCAGCACCAAAGCCTCTCACGTTGGTGATTCTGCTGCCCATGGGGGTGGCAAGTGCAGCAAATAGATAGCCTTGACTCAAACTTAGCTTTCAGTTTAAATGCACCTTTACTGACTCCGAGGAAAGACTTTCCTCTTCAGGAACCAAGGTATCTGAAGATATGCACCATGTCTACAAATTCCAGCTGAGTCTCTCCCTGCCAGTTTATTCTATGCTTTTATTGCTACTCATTACCTACTTCATAGTCTATAGTTAAAGAATCAACTCGATAATCTCAGCAAATCTGCAAGTAGGAGTTGACTGGTCCATGGTCATAAATTTTTCTGTCAATTTCTCTCACACCTTAAAATACATTTGGAGATAATTTTTCCAATTTTGGGAACATAACTAATTAATCATAGAGGTCAAATTTTTAATCTTTGCTTAGTGTTTATAAACAAAGTCAAGTCTAATATTGTCACTGAGAAGTAAAATATTGAATTAATTTTATTTTCCTTTTCCATTGAATTATTGATTGTTTTCCATTCCGAAGTTCTTTAATCTTTGAAATGTGAATTTATTATTTTAATGTGCCCTTGTCTTAAGGCATTTTTTCTTTTTTTTCTATGAAAAATAATTTTGTAATGCACAAGCAATGATTTTGTCTTGGTGTAAAGCAACATAAATCTTGTCAACATGCCTTTTTGGAGGAAAAATGGAAAACGTTAGTTCTAAACAAAATTTTTAAGGTGTAATTAATTTTTTGTTTACATAGAAAAAAGTTGTATTTTTTTTCTAGATAGAAATATTCTGATCTAATTATAATGAATATACACTGTAGGCTGGAATATAACTTACAGAATTATGCACTTTACTTTGTCCTGATATCAGATCCAAAGATAAATAGTCTGGGACAACGGTATTAAAGGTTTTGTGTGTTTGTTTTGTTCTTGTTTTACTTTTAGATATTCAGTAAGTGTGCAGAATTTGCTTTGAGAATGAGCTCCTAAGGGTTTTCAAAGCTATACATAAACTTTCTGCTATTGCCAGTGAAAACTGGGAGGACATTGTGCTGCCACTTTATGACATTCAAGGACTGTGATTTGCAGGACAGGAAGTAGATGAGGGAACTGGGAGTTTTAGGAAGCTAAATACCTTAGTGTATTAGTTATCTAATGCTTAACTTTTATTCTACTAATGTACTCTTCAGAATATTCGTTCCTCTCAAGCTTCCTGCTGGCCACCTAACAGAACAGTGCTGTTGTATAGACAACTCTGAAGATGTTGAGAGTTGTGTAAGACCTAAATATATTTCAGTGCAAAGTCAGGTCTTCCTATAGTAAAAAACATATTTCGTAATGATGAAGGGACCACACCTTATGTTGACCAGAAGATGGCTGTCCTTTGTATAACCCTAGCAAACAAATATTGTAATGAGATCAGTTGGCCTCTGGATGGCATGGTACTGTCACACTAAAAAGGACAAATTTTTTTCCCAATCAGTTAAAAAATGGTTTAAAGAAACAGTGCTCAGAATTAATTCTAAGTTGGGTTGTCATGTCATATTTTACATGATAACAGAGAATTTTACATTCATATTCAATATTTGTTAAATTATTTAATAATTAGAAATGTTAAATATTTTTTATTTTTGTAGACTGGAAAGACCCACCAGTCACTACTGCTCATGGGCTTAGCTTCACTCCACTTTAAATATTACTCTTCTTTTGTGTATTGTCGGTCTAGTTATAAATAACATTGCAGTGTATCTAAACCTAAGAAAATAATTTAAAAATGCTAATACTCAGCTCTGTAGAGATAGCTCATTGACAATATGACTAGAAACATTTTTCTTTAACAGAGGAAACTTCTCCATGAGAAGTTATCAGAAATACTAGACCCAAAATATTTTCCTTTTTTATATTTAATATTTAAAATATGTATTTCATCGTTGTTTTTTGGTGTATTAATGTCAGATATTGCTCCAAATAAATCCACTTTCTGCATGTCCATGGAAATGTGCATAATTAATTTTTTGTAACATATTAAGATTACAGTATGTTGCTATTAGTAATCATATGTAGCTGTTTTTAAAGGCAGAAGATCTTCCTTTCACATCTGGTGATAAATAAATGTTCTCCTCCTTTTGCTAGAGGTGTAAAACTGTTTTCTCTTCTAAAGATATATAAGCTTGAGGTAGAGAAAGCTGTGGGCCATTATGAAAATGAGTTAGACGCTTTAATTTTATGCAAAAGCATATAACTTGGATGTCAGGAACTGGCAGGATTTTAGAAGCTCTACAATTTGTAGGCTCTGATATAAATCTGTATAACTATTGCTCTACCATTTAGGTTTGCCTTGTAAATCTTACTGTAAATCTTTCAAAACTGGCTCTTATTTGTGATTTATAAATTTGGAAGGAGGTGGTTTAACTACAGCGCAGACACTCTCTCAAGTTTCTATGGGCTATACTAGGAAGTGACACTAGAAATGTGTAACTTTTAATGTAAGTATCATATAGGTGGAGAATGATTCAGTAATATTTCTGTAGCAGTCAGAGCACTACAGAAAGGTACAAAGTTGCTGGGTAAACATGTATAATCTCTGTTCCTTATGTAAGACTTCTGAAACTTGGTGCAGGGAAAAACTAGATAAGGGGGCAAATGTGACACAGTGATGTTACTTTCTAAGTTTACAATACTATGGAAATATGGAGAAAACACTAGTTAATTTTCTTCTTTTCTAGTGAGTAGTTTGTGGACTAGGGTATCTGCCTGTATTCAAATCACTCCTGCCATTTGCCCTGTTCACGTCTTACCTTGGTCTCTATATAACCTACTCTTTGCCCTGTATCTGCTCTGAAGGAAAGGGAGCTACAGTATTGCAGACCATAAGAATAATTTCTTCTCTCTGAAAATTACAATTCTTCAAATAATCACTTCGGAATTCTACCTCAAGAACTGTATCACTCTCACTGTTGTGTTGCTCTTGTTGTCCAAAGGCTTTGACTTGTATCTCCAAGAACAAGTTGTAGTTTGTTTTTCAGCAGGATATCTATTTCAGCCACTTACATGTGTCATTTTTTCATATTCTTTGTATTGCCTTTTTGAAAAGTCTGCCAGTCTTTAATTTATAATAATCATTCTTTTGTCATAATTTACAAAGAAGTTGAAATAATAACATGGTAATCTGGAAACAAACTGGACTGTGTGGTTGTACTTCTACTTAGCAAAGTTGTTTATTGCACTTTTTGGCATTGTCCTTTTGTAGTCAATCCTGTGGCATTGACCACAGCCAATTAATCAGTTCCACAATATGACTTGAATAGGGTAAAATGAAAAGTGTGGCTCTGTGTTCACACTGTTCAGTGCCTATGACCTCTTGAACTGATTTATGATGCCTATAATTATTGCTCAAATAGTTTGCTTCAGGTGTCTTTTGAGCACAATGCAGTTACCCTGTGATCTAATTACGGCTCTTATTTTAAACATCTTGCTGGTATTTTTAAATAAATATCTAAGGTGGCCCATCATTTCTATTTGCGTTCAAGAAACTGCTGACAGAATTTTGCCTCTATTCCATTATAAGAGCTTATTTTCTTCAGTGCCTTTGCAACTCACACACTGACTCTACTAGTGTGGTATCTACGTTGCCATCACCTTTTCAAAAGGTTCTTGCTGTATCTGACTGTCTAACCTTGACACTAGTACCTTCTAATAGCAATGATGACATATATTCAAAATTCCAGTGAATATGAACATTCATTAAAATGGGATTTGAGTAATTTTTAATAGTACAAAATAGAATCAGTAGAAGGTCTCTTAACATACTGAAGGTGATTTGGATCATCCAATACCTATATTTCTCTAAAAATAATCCAATAAGGTGAAAAAAGAATACCATTTATGAAAACATCACTAAAAATTTCTACACCATTCAGGCTGCAAGGTTGAGAGGTTAATGACAAAGCATGGGAAAGCAATAAATTAAAAGAAATAGAGATTTCTAACTTGTTTGGACAGGTCAAAGTTTCCTGCTAAAAAGAAGAGCAGCAACAAAGAAACAGGCTTTGATGTTGTGTAAAAGCATTTGCTGATAGAGACAATTTTTCACTTAAATTAATTGCAGTGGAATCAATGTTTGATGTGTGGCACATGCTGATAACCTTTGTCTGCGTTACCACTGATAAGTCATTCAGAATTCACTTATTCTAAATACCCATCAGATGTGCTATTGAAACCATTATCCTGAAACATATTTAGAAGTATTTGAGATCTTTCTTTTTTTCTCTTACAAATACTGCCTGTCTCACCACTTTTTTGCAGCTGTGAGAGAATTGCCTGAATGAATTTCTCATCACAATTACTATGAGGATCAAAACCGACCAGATGGTTCTTTCAGTCTCCTTAGGCAAATAAGATACGCCACACTAGGGATATCCAGTCTATAAAGTCTGTTTTACAGATAGACATGAAAGGGCTCTGCAGTCATTCTGACCTGGCTAGAAGCCACTTTGGTTAACATAACACTAACAGATTTTGGAAATTCTGGTGTTCAGTCATAGCTACAGTTTTCAGTCAGCGTGCAGACAAAGGCCTATATGTGAAGCTGGCACTGAAGAATTTGTGTGAATATGTCTATTCTTGAAATAAATGCTTCCAAAGCACCATACAAATCCATCAAACCTAAGGAGCCTCCCCAAGTGGACTTGCTGGAACCAGAGAGGAAGCTGACTGATAACCTCCGGATAATTTAATGACAATTGTATTATCTCCTTGGAGAGGCTTAAACTTCTGCTGGATGAGGTCTTGAAACAGTTGACCTAACTTTTTAATTAGATGCATCATCTGAATTGGTCCTGCTCTGGGCTAAGAGGATCTCCAGAGTCTCCTGCAATCTGAATTATTCTACAGATCCATGGCTAAATGATTTAACAAACTCAACCATTCTGTGTTTCAGTGGGATTCTGCAAAGCTTTTCCTGAGTATCTTTGGAGCAACTGTTTAAAAGAGAAGCTCTGATAATAAAATTTCATCTCTGAAATATGCAGTAGAAATTAGACTCCTATTAGCTATAGAAATCTATTAAGGATCTTCTTCATTCAGATATCTTCTACTCATTTTACCAGATTAAGAGAGAAGGACTTAGAGGAAAGTTTCTTACTAAAAGTAAGATGTAAATATGTGTTTTAATCTTATGCAGCTCTGAATGCAATTTAAAATTTTTATAATAATATGAAAGGTTCATGAATAGACTTTTGTAAAGTCATTCTTCCAGTCTTTCTTGCAGCCAGTCTGACCTCATTTCCCTCACTCATGTTCTGTAATTGACCTTAGACATCTCACTTTCTTCAAATGTGTTCTAAATCACTGTGTATAATCTCAGAACTGCAAAGCACAATTTAGGCTTAGACTTTTCTTTCAATTATCTACCAATAATAAGTAACGAAGACCATAGGCAGAATAAGAAGATATTTTTACCAAATGGCACTTTGAAAAGCACCAGTCAGAAAATGCTTTGAAAAGTCACCTGGTCCATCTCATCCTTACTGAGAGAGTAAAATTTTTCAACATTCAAGACTGGGAAGTCTCTGGTGTTTCTGTCTTCTCTCTATACATGTGGCAGTTTCCCACACCTGTTAGAAGCAAAGTCTTTTTCTGAGGTAAAGTCCTCATCACTGGACTATGTATTATGAAAACAGTGACAACCTGTGATATTGCTTCTTTATTGCTGTTGGCAACAGAATATAAGATCCAGGGATCCACTGAGATGAAGAGAGAGTGGCACTCCATGTCTTATGGTAGGCTGAGATGCTATTTGGTTGGTGTTACAGAATCACAGAAAAAATTAGGTATGAAAAGACCTCTGAGATCATCAAGTCCAATCTTGACCAAACACCACCATGTCAACTAGACCGTGGTGCTAAGTGCTGCATCCAGGCTTTTCTTAAACACCTCCAGAGACAGTGACTCCAACTTTCTCCACCTTTCTGTGAAGAAATTCCTCTTCATGTTCAACCTAAGCCTTCTCTGGCACAGCTTAAGACTGTGTCCTTTTGTCATGTCACTGGTTGCCTGGGAGAAGAGGCCAACCCCCACCTAGATACAACCTCCTTTCAGGTACTTGTAGAGAGCAATAAGGTCACCCTTGAGCCTCCTCTTCTCCAGCCTAAATAAGCCCAACTCCCTCATCTGCTCCTCATAGGACTTACCCTCTAGACACTTCATCCGCTTTGTTGCCCTTCTCTGCCCTTCTCTGTTTATTTGCAGTGTTTCAAGAATAGATGTGTGCTGGGCTAGTTAATTTTCTGCATAGTGGTTAGTATGGGGCCGTGTTTTGGATTTCTGCTGAGTACAGTGATGATAATGTAGAGACATTTTTGTTATTGCTGAGCAGTGCTTACACACAGCCAAGGCCTCTTCTGCTTTTTTTGTTGCCACGCTGGCAAGGAAGTTGGAGTTTCATGGATGACTGGGAGAATGCACAGCCGGGACCAATGACCCAAACCGACCAAAGGAATATTCCATACTATATAGCATCAAGCTCAGTATATAAAGCGGGGGGAAGGAGGAAAGGGGGAAGTTTGAAGTGATGGCGTTTGTCTTCCCAAGCAACTAGTGATGGAGCCTTGCTCTAATGGAGAGAGCAAAGTGAGGAATTAATACACTGCTTCCCATGGGCAGGCCTTGTTTTTTTGCTGGTGTGCGTGGTTTTTACTTTCCCTATTAAACTGTCTTTATCTCAACTCATGAGTTTTCTAGCTTTTACCCTTCTGCTTCCCTCCCTGATCTTATTGGGGGGGGGAGTGAAAGGCTATGTGGTGCTTCACTGATGGCTGGGGTTAAACCGTGACAACATGGTTAACTGAAATACTGTACAGCACTTTTCTCTTGAGTTGATTTGGATTCATGCAGGTTCCGTGCCTCTTGCTTTCCACATTTGTCAATGTTCATGTCTGGACTCGGACCTACAACCTCTTTTGCCACAGGTGGCTTCTAAAACTTCCGCTGTCCTGGGTAATATGTATGGAAAAGCCACCAAGTACTAAGGAGGAAATGTTTTTTTGTAGCAAACTCATGCATTGTCAAAACAAGAGAAACAAGTTAGCTGCAAAACAGGCAGTGTATCAAAATATGGTGGGACATAAGAATTTTTCAAATAAGAAGTCTAGGCTTATGACTCAGGATGGCTATTATCTGTTAAATTCTGCCAGCAAAGCCTTGCTTTTTTCCTCAGGAAAGAAAAATATTCCTGTATTAGGCGACAGGTAGGACGAGGCTTTCCAAGAAGTAGATGGAGCAATATCACATTAGAGCCTTGTGCCCTCTCTCTCTTTTAAAGTCAGGGAGTGCATCTTTTCCAGAGCTTTGCAACTGTCTTTAAACTACGAACACAGACCAAAGACTGTGTAACAAAGATAAGATAATAAGGTATTTAAAATGGGAGCTTAGGACACCTTAGATTTCGTGAATAGTTTTCTTATTTCAAACCAATGCAAAACTAGTTTTGCACCAGGAAACTGTTTAAAAATATTAAAGTGGTTTAAAATGCATGAAGTCTTTTAAGCCTCTATGGGAAGCTAAGTTTCTTAAGTCTCTCAAATTTCTTAAACTGAATTCTGGGTTCACTGGTGAAAGCAAGACGACTTGTGTCCATTGTATCATTAATTCTATTTTTTGAACAAGGATATAAAGAAAACTGAATGATTAACCCAATGGTTTATTTCCAAATGAAAGAAGGAAGTGAGATCCCAAGAACTCTTGCAATCCTACTTAGTTTGTGAAGAAAATATATTCTATGGCCCAACCTATTATCCAATAACACAGACGCAATCAACAGCAAGTTTCAATTCAAAATGTCAGTGACCACTGACATTGTTGGTTTAGAACAGCTGGGACATGACTTCTCTACAATGTGAGTTTATAATGCATAGGCACCCAAATTCATGCTAAAAGTCCAGTGAGTTCAACCTCATGTGGCAGGTACCAGCACCCCTGGAAATACATCGTGGTTCTTTGACCAGTTGGGCAATAGCAAAATGGAAGCGATTCACAGAGAGATACATTTAGGTAGAAGGTATAAATGGAAGAAAGCAGTTAAAATGCATCAACAAAAAAGAATAGTAACTATTTCATGACTGCAGTCAGCCAACAATAATTTTTGTAATTGTGTCTAAAGTAGTTCACATATGAGCTACACTTGCCTTGAAAATATATGCTTTTGTCCTTAATCTGACAATCTGGAACATGCGGGCCAAATCAGCAATTGTCTTCACAGATGTAGACTGATACAAAAACGTTGGTCTGGGCTGCATTGCCAGGCAACTTCTTAGTTATGCAAAACAATATGCTGGGAAACCAGAGATGACTTCTCTTAAAAGTGACCGCTGTAAAACTGAAAGTATCAGTTGGTATACTCCACTTAACTCTCTGCCTTTTAAATTCTTTTGCAATTGCTACAAAATATCTCTCCTTTTTCCAGATGAAGTATTTTGCTGGTACATGAGTTCACTGATGCTACAGATATATATGTAGTCATGTTTGTAGTCGAAAACTCTGTGTTGTATTGGCATGGTCTAGAACAGTTCAAACAGAACTTCAACCTGTCTAAAAGAGTCAGGCAATTTGTGTGGAATTTTTGATTAAAGAAAAAATAAAATCAATTATTGCCTATTTTCATAGCCTTTCCACTTAAAGAATTAGTTAAATTTATCGTCGCATCTTTCTTTTCTCTCACCTTTCCACTGACTTGCTAAAACAACAAGCAGAGAATTTTATAAAAAAAACCCTATCAAAACTAATATTTAACAGGTGTACATTTAACTTGTTTTCTTATGTAAATGAAGCACACATGGTCACATGTGTCTATCTCCCCTAATAATACTGAATTTATTAGCAAAAGTCAAACAAACTTGACAGAAAGTAGTCTGAAGAAAGGTGCAAAAGGCAATATAGAGACAAAAATCATCTTTCAAATCTTTCCAACATAAAACATGACAAAAGAAACAAAATACATTTTTTCTTCATATCTGAAATATCTAAAATTAGAACAAACTTTAGGAACCAGAGCAAGTGTGCTGTTTGGAACATACTTGTGTGTTTCACACACACACACACACACACAAGAAAGAAATGAGAATGAGACAAATGAAGAGTACTAAATCAAGATCATTATCATTCATTTAGGAGTAATGGCTGACAGGTCTCATACAAAAGAGTAAATATTTAAATTCTTCTATTTTTTCATATCTGAATGGAAATATATTTTAACTTAATCTACATAAAGTATTTGGAATCTGTGATAACATCTCAAAAAAATGAAGGATAAAAATTATTGCCTTACGTGGTGGTTTCTCTTTGCCTCTGTCCTAACATAGCAAATCAGTCAAAGCATGTTAAGTGAACACCTGGTGTGATGGTTAATACCACAGGAAGGTAAGGATGATTCAATATCTAAAGAGCCCTTGCATGCCATACAGTTCCCACTGTTATCATATTCCTCTAAAACATTGCACCTACAGCATATTTAGAATCTTTCCCAACTGACCAGCCAAAGAGAAAAAAGATTAAAATCTTTAAGGTTCCTTCCAGCCCCTACCATTGTATTACTCTATGTTTAGTGTTACATGGAAAAGACATGAATAATTTAGACTGGGCTTTGAAATTCACAGATAAAGTTTGGTTCACAGTTAAATGAGTTGGTAAATTAAAACCAGAAATATTAATATGAAATTCATGTTGCTTAATGATTGAAGCTTTTGATGATGTTTCAGATGGCTTACAGGATGTTCCAGATGTTTCAAGCTGGACTCATATAATTTGACTATGGGCAATTAAATTTCTTACCAGTATATATTCTTTGTGATAATATAGTTTATGAACTCATAACCTGGTTAACCAAAAAGCTATACTAACATTCTTCTGTTGTAAGACAGTTCATGTTATATTAGCCAAATATAGAAATTTGTACCAGTTCTGTTGTAAAAAGAATCCTTTTTTTCTCTCAGTATTTTACAAATTCTAGTACATTTCCTCACTGTGCAGGAAACTTTCATTCTGTTAGCTACTTTGTGTCTAGGAACAAAGAACACTTTGTAAAGGTAAATATTAAGAGAATTTACTCCAGTTTTCTGGGACCGACTGGAATAATATTGCTTCTCTACACAGTCATTGTTAGGAATTTATTGTCTTCAAGGATCTCTAATGGCAAACTTTGGCCCATACTCCATTAAATATCGGCTTTTGAGTTTGTGGGGAATAATTTCTCAGAACACCTTCTCAGAAAATGTTAATTTATCAAAATCAAATTCAATCATAGGAGAACACCGTTGTCATCCAACTGAATGTAAAAGAAAAAATACATTTCAAAACTCTAATTTTGATAACTTCAGATTAATTCAATTTTAGTTTTTGAGTTAAAAAATAGTTATCATCTGAAACTTACATAGGACCCCAAATTCATTAACTTAAAACAGTATTTTAAGTATTTGCATATAAAAAACTAGATCTCTATAAATTATTTTCATTGTTGCAACAAATCTCTCACATAGTTTATTGATGTGGGGATAATCTGCAAATTTTAAGAGAATAAAATTTATCTGCTTAATCTTTTCTCTTAAATTGTTAGCTTTAATGCCTTAGATTGTAGTAAAGGTCTTAAATATCTTGCAATATTAAGAACTTCCCAGCTTCTTTAATCTAAATAAAGAATAGTTTTGTACTAAGCATGCATGAATCCACTACTTAAAAATGTCACTGGGATGAATTTTTCCCATTAAAATGTTTCAGGCATGCCTGAAAAGAAATAATTGGCAACATTAGCTGCTTTCATCAAGGACAAAAATAATATTTAATTCAAGGAAGTGAAGACATGATCAATTTCTCCAAAAATTTGAAAGGATCACAGACATTAAAAATAAGGAAATTGGCTTTGCTATTCTTGTTAATTTGCTGGTTAAACCAAAAAACTGTGAAATGAAATATTTCTGCTATTTTTGACTGGCTTCTTTTTTGTGCATTGTAATGCAATCAGTGAGGAAATGTGAATCAACTTTCTGCTTCAGGTTCTACTCAAATAGAATACAAATGATTATTAAGGGCTTTGTTCTTGCAGAGTGCTCAGTTTCCTCTTAAATCTCAGGAGCCACTGATAACATTTATGTACTGTATATAAAGTATACAAGCCTTAAATCTATAAGTCAACTGGAATGATGGTGAGTAACACACAAGTTCTTCTCTTGCTGACTATAACAATGATGGATGACTTACAGGAATAGGATAAAAATGCCCATATTGACTTCTGGTTTTAGGACTGAGAGACACCTTTGGAATTTTACTAACTGTTCAGTTGTTGTACATATAATCAATAATTCTCCCAGTGTTCACTGAGCACAACATTCTGTTAGGTCTTTAATGCAGCAACATGAACTCTATCTCCTTTATTTTTATCAAACCACTTTCTGTCAAACTATGTAATTTATAGTGTCAGCAAAGTGTTTCTTCTTATTTGTTGACATTATTTCTTGGGACAGTGGCCTCTTGCTTTTATCTCAGTACCTGCCTTTATTCTTAGGTGTTATGATTAATCCCAGTGTAGCTCAGTATATAATAGGTTTTTGACACAAACTGCTTAGCTGCTGCTAGAATACAGGGGTTTTTTTTGTTTCAATTTGTTTTGATTTTTTAAAATAATGATGTAGTATTTTTTCCTTCAGTGATTTCCACTGTCACCATTAGTGTAACTGATGAGCTGACTTCAGAACTAATGAAACATCTCATCTAGCCAGTAAGCAATTAACTCCATGATTGCCTAATCTGAATGGGGAGCAAGAAAATTCTAATATCTACAGCATAAGCTGCTTTCTAATGAGGTAATAATCTATTCCTAAAAATGATCAGTTCTACATGCTCCCTGGTACTTACTTCTTGTTTGTAAAAGATAAAAATAGCAAGAACATTGGTTTTGTTGGATCCATAATTGCTTAGAAGCAATTCGCTTTGTAGTATTATCATAAATTCAAGAGCACAGTAATAAAAAATTTATAAACATGGCATGAATCTGGCCTTAAACCATGGAGGTCAAATGTTTCTTCATAGTCTTCTAATTGAACTTAAAAATTCATTCAAAAAATGGCGAGTGAACAGAGAGAAAGAAGATGGTATATTCTTGAAAAATAGACTTCTGAACTCTAGGGGCCTGGCTGTCTCTGGTCATTGCATCACACTAATGCCAACCCCACAGCAGAGTAACGAGTGAAGGCATGAGTAAGAGAAGAGAACACATGGAAGCACATGGAATAAGCAGTAGGGGGGTAACTGTTTCTCTGTTCTGTTGTAGGCTAACATACTGAATTGATAGAGACGTTACTTTTATTAGTCCTTTTCATTTTTTGCTCTTAAGAAGCAGGTTATAAATGTGGTTTGGTTCTTTTGTTTGTTTGGTTGGTTGGTTGATTTGGTTTGATTTGGGTTTTTTGTGTAGGCTTAGGAGTAAAGTAGACTTTATCTGTCTTTGATGGTTAAGTAGACCTCATCTAGAGATGCTGGGGATCCAGCTCCAAAACTGAGAACAAGGCTTGTTGAGCACTTTATAAAGCATGTTTTATAACTATGTTTGCTGCTCAACCGCACCAAGACAGAAGAGAAACAAACATAAGGAGTGATTAATACAAATCATATCTTTGGGCAGAAGGAAGTTAAAGTGGGTATGATGCTAGACAGTACAGGTCAATGAGGGCACAAGTGAACAGTTAGGAGTATAAGTAGGGTGAAGGACAATTGGGGTGCCTAGATAAAGACAAGAAAGGCATTCCAGACTATTTATGGGCCTTTTGGTGGTGAGAAAGAAGGGAAAGACAACACTGAAAGAAGTGAGGGGAAAAGCAGAAGGGAAGGGGGAAATAGATTTATTGGAGAAAATTCACCTAAGGTCTACAGTTTTGCAGCAGTTGTGGGTAGATGGAAACATACCCTTGCTAGAGAAACTCAGAGATAAGAAAAGGTTAGAGCTGGTCTCAGTCTCCCTTCAGGGAGGGGACATCTGCAGCCCAAAAATGACAGGCAATAGCAGATAAAGACCTTGAGTAGACCACATGGGCAGCCCTTAGCAACCATGCTATTAATAAGTCTGCTCTTTGAAGAAGTCTTAAAATGCCAACCAGGTGAGAATAAGCACACTGTCAGATCATAAAATAAGTAGATGTAGGAGTCACAATCCCCCCGCCCCCCGTACTCCTGTTTGCTTGAATATTATCTACTGTATACTGGGCAGTAGAAGGTTTGAACAAGACTGATACTAAGCCTGTTTGTGTGTATATGCACACACACATATGCTAAATATATTGGTAGAATATAAAAATAAATGTAGGTTTAAGTGTTAATTACCACAAGGGACCAAAAAATCATGTCAATTATCATGAGGGACCAAGAGAGTCATGATACAAAGAGAATACTACTTTTTCTTAGACGAAATTTAATTGGAAAAGAAGTATGTAGAAAGTAATGGTGGAAAGCAACAAAAGAATATCATGCCTGGTCTTCAGATTTTCTTGCCACAGACATGGTTAAATGATAATAAAGAAGGAATCATAGAGGTAGCTCAGTAAATTAAGGACTGACACATTTGCTATTGACGTGATTTGCAGTCTTTAGTGGAAAGAAGTACATTACTGTGCCTAATTATTTCAAATGAAAAATTTAATATTTACATATATGCATCACAGATCAATTTAAAAATATATTTAATTTCTGTGTGACTCTTCGAATGTAATGTGTTCACCTTTGAGAAAGATGTTCTATGCTAAATTTTCATTTAAGTAATTTTAATTTTCCCTTTTTTTGGATGTTATTGTGGAATGGTTGAAATATCTCAGAGGCTTTATTTTTCCTTTGAAGAAATTCAGTACTTGGACTCAACTGTTAGGCTGAAATAACACCTAGTGCTTTATCCAGAATTCTGAAAATGTTCCATTTAGGGATATAAATCCAGCAAGATCACATAACCTGCAGACTTTTCTCTGTGATGTATGAGGTTTCTGTTTGATTCTGCCAAATAAACATAACGGGCAAAGTGGTTCATTAGAAGTTTCGTCACTACTTAGCACTGAAGTAGAGTGAATTTTATTCAGTGCAAATGTGTTTTGTTTTATTGCACTTTTCAGCATTGAAGAAGTGGAGAGAGGAACAAAAGATTACTATTAAGAGCAAACAGATAACCTGCAGTTCTATTAAGAGATTAATCTCCTTGAAACTCAACAAAATTGCTTCTGAAGCTCTGCAACATAGTACTTTACATATACAGTCATCTGGCTCAGCTCTGTAAGCACCAGAAGAACTGAAGTAGAGTGTTCCCATACCACAGTAGGAATTTACACTTCTTCATATAACATTTATTTTCTGTCTTTGAGTTAGTAGTTCAATAGAAGAACTTCAGTTTTAAAATATGGACACTTTAATGGGTTATCAAAATCCCACACTTAGGACTGTTAAAATCAATACAAGAGCTGACTCTCACTGACATTGATAGGCTTCACATCATGCCCTCCAGCTCGTCTTTGCACTTAGAGTCAGCTTCAAAATGTTCCTCAAGGAAGAGTTTTTTCTTTCTTGTTACTTTTTCAGATAGGTACTGAAACTGAAGCTATATATTTTTCCAGAAGATTCTTTGCAAAGAAACTTTTGTGTAATAAGTTCTGTAGACATACTCTTTGGTGATAATATTACACTCACAAATTATGACACTTTGAAGTTCATAAAAGTGATTGGTCCTCATTAGATGCTGAAATAGACTTGAATTTGTCCTTGATAATATTTACTAGTAAACAGTATTAAAGTAACATTATATCATATAATACAATGTTATGATAAATCATCTTTTTATATAATTACTATTAGAAATAGGGTGGTATTTCATATATATTCATGTTTCTAGTGTAAGAACTCTGTAGATTGTTATTTTCCTAAGCAGACAACAAGAGGTATGAGAGTAGAGTGATGGACTTCCAACCAAGTTCAACCTCTACTGTCTGAGAATTTTTTGGGAGAATTGGTATCTTGAAGTTATTTCAGTCTGTGACTATTCTTCTTAGCCCAGAAAAGGGTACTTTTATGGGGTTGTTTTTTAGAGTTAACTTGCATCATCTTAGTGAGAAACTAGTACGAAAAGCTTTTGACAGTATGAATAATGTCATGGGCTGAAGAGACAAATCAAAATGTGGTTTTATCACTGCTTGTTGTGCCACATTTTAAACGAACAATGCCAAGCATAATAAATCATTATTTTCTTGCTGGATGAAGGTTGCAGAAGGCCACTGTGTCATCAGTATTAAATTTATCAGCCTGGGTTCTGCAGGTGAACATTAAGTCTGTTGTAATGTCAGCATGAAACATCCATGATCTAATTGGCTTGCCTGCACACACTCCATGTAGCTGCAACTTGGAAAAAAAGGTCAGAATTCAAAGAACAGATGGCAATCGGCTAAAGTAATTAAGTGCTGAATATCCAATCCTTCTTTACACACTTTGCACAGAATATTTAGTTGGAAGTTTGACTAATGAAATCAGGAACTCATAATTTTCTCCCTTTTTCTGACTCTAGAAATTCAATTTCTACTAGTAATAATATATTTATAGCATTAAAAGGGCATTGAATATGTTTTAAAAAATCTCCTGAATATGAGATTTTCTTGATATGAGAAAAGGACCCATTTCAATTTAGAATGTTATTTTCATTATGCAAAACATTTCTGCAGGGAATAGCAGAGATGGAAAGTGAATTATTCTCTTATCATTTGTCCTCAACACCTTGTTCCTCGGTTCAAATACAATAGATTATGGTTCTAGTTACAACCATATGGTCAGCAAAATAAACTGTCAAATTATTGAGAGAGGAACACAGCTAGGATAATTTAAATCGAAACATCTGTGACTACAATATACCTTAAAATATCAGGAAAACTGGTCATGTTAACACATTGCTGTGGGCAAAATAGCTTCAACATAGGTAAATTTACTTAATTTAATTTACTGACAATTAATGAAACTTTTTTTACTGATTCAAATATAAAAAAGACATGGTTAGTTAAATAAACATTCAGGAAACCTCTTTTGTCCGCATTTTCTCAGCTTCATCTCCCATTGTTTTCTGCTGCATTTTGTACTCAGTGCCTCCCAAGACCTTCAGTAAGGGCCTCACTCACTCAGGGGTGTTTCTGTCTCAGCATGGGTCACCCACAGCCAAAGTCCCTCAGTAATCTCTGCTCTGGCATGAAGCACATCCTTCACAGAGTGCACCTCCAGCCACATCCCCCAACTTCACATGCCTCACATGCCCTTCATTTCTCCTCACCTCTCTCCTCACATGTTGCCTCCCAATGATGGCTGTGTCTCTTTCCTAATAGTATATCAGGGTTGGTGCCCCAGAGATCCCTGACAGACTGCAGTGCTGTTCCCATCAGTGCTGGAGCAGTCTGTGACCAGCATGGGGTAGCTCATAGCCTCACCCTACACAGGACATGCTGTTGCCACTCATTGCAGCTGTTTGATTACTTTTATTTGTGCTTAAAAAAAAAAGAACAGACAACAAAACCCAAGTTGTAAATACATTATTAATTAATTTCTCTATTTCCCATATATAGTCTAAAGGTAGTGTAAAGTTTTCATAGTTTTAAATTTATGTGACAAAGGATGGTAACCATAATGTACCATCACTAGGGAATAGATAAGGAAACTAGTGCAGCAACCAGAATCATAGAATCACAAAATCACAGAATAGGCTGAGTTGGAAGGGACCCACAAGTATCATCTAGTCCAACTTCTGGCCCTGCCCAAGCACCCTCTGGGTGAAGAACCTCTTTGTAATATCTGACCTAAATCTCCCCTGACACAACTTCAGGCCATTTTCTTGGGTCCTGTGACTGGTCACAGATTGATGTCTGCCCCTCCTCTTCCTCTCACAAGGAAGTTGTAACTGCAATGAGGTCTCTCCTCAATCTCCTCTTCTCCAAGCTGAACAGACCAAGTGACCTTGACCACTCCTTGCCTGGTTTCCATTCCAGGCCCTTCACCGTCTTTGTGTCCCTCCCTTAGACATTCTCTAACAGCTTCTTAGCTTTCTTATATTGTGGTGCCCAAAACTGCTCACAACATTCAAGGTGAGGCCACACCACTGCAGAGCAGAGCAGGACAATTCCCTCCCTTGATTGGCTGGTGATGCTTTGCCCGATGCCCCCCAGGACACGGTTGGCCCTCCCGGCTGCCAGGCAACTTGCTGTTGACCAGAACCCCAGGTCCCCTTCCATGGCACTGCTTTCCAACATCTCATTCTCCAGTCTGTACAAACATCCAGGTTTGCCCCATCCCAGGTGCAGAATCCGGTACTTTCCCTTACTGAACTTCATATGGTTGGGGATTGCCCAGTCCTCTAATTTGTTGAGGTCTCTCTGCAGGGCCTCCCTGCCTTCAAAGGAGTCAACAGATCCTCCAAGCCTTGTGTCATCTGCAAGCTTGCTTAGTATCCCTTTCAGTCCCTTGCGTCCAAGTAATTTATGAAGATGTTGAAGAGAACAGAAAATAGTGCCTTTCACTATGACTTTGAGATAGCTCAGTTTCCACAAGAGGTTTTCAAGTAGAATTTCTTATTAAAAAAAAAAAAAAAGAAAAAAGAATGCTGAAAGGGCAGCTTACTGCCCAATTTTGAGCAGAAGCAGAAAATCTACTCCTTATAGTTTAGATGCTCACATCATGCACCCCCTGGCCTACCACTATCTTGTGATTAATGAGGTGGAAGGCAGAGAGAACACTGCGAGACAGCAATTAATGGCTGCTAAAAATGCAAACATGCAGGTTTGACTTCATAACACCAACAAAGTTGTTCAGGCTGCTCAAATTTGCATTAAAAGTTTTGAGGTCGATTTTTACCAGAGATCCATGTATGATTTTTCAACTGTGACAAATATATACTTGTCATATACATTTCAGGGCAATGTATAGTCACAATGAAACAAACTTGATTGACTCAACAGACAACTCAGCAATAGGAAAACTTCAAACTTAGATTGGTTTTGTGAAAATGTAACAAAGGATATCAGATATTCTGATGACTAATCACTTTGTGTAAATGTGTATTAGAATTGAACAAATATATTAGACATCTTTTTCATTCTTGAGTTTTATAAACCTTTGTTCTGTAATGAGTTCTGTGTTTGCTATGTTTAAGATTTGATAATGAATTAAAAAACTGACTTAATATTTTTTAAACCCTAAACTTCAACACAAAAGGTGATCAAATAATTAAAATTTAAAAAATCTTTGAGGATTTCTTTTATAGCTATTGCTCCCTACTGAGAAAGGGAGCATGCATGGACCAAAATCCCACTCCTCTTTCCTTATTGCTTCTACTCCTGCTATGAAAGACAAACAGAAGAGGAGAGGGGAAGGTGTACATGCAGAAATTTGGAGGTTTATGTTAGTTTGTACCATATACATGGATTCCTATTTCTTTATTGTTCAAACTTGGTTGAGATTAGTCCTTATGCAGAATGGGCGCACCTCTTGCTTTCCTTACACTAGTAGATATCATTGCTTGATCCAGTGAGTTACCATGCATCAAATACAGATTCATTATAGTTCTCTCTGTAGATAGCTTTCTGTTAGTATGGAGCTCAAGGACATCTCAGCTGATTCTTCTGGTTTACTGTGGCTTCACTTGCTTATCAAGACATAAATCACCAACCTTGTAAAAACATTGCTTAAACCTTGGAGAACCCTACAAAACTGACATATCCAAAAATACAGGGAGAAAAGAAGTCAGTTTGTTTCATACTAAGAAACCTACCATTAACCTCTTATAATATCTAAACTGTAAACTACAAGCTTTGACAGACAATTCTTACGGTTCCTTCAGAGTTTTTGCTCTTCTTGACATAATCTTACTCACTTCTTTTGGGTAAAAACAAGAATTGTTTACTCTTAGAATCTGTCTGAAGCTTAGTAGTTTAAAAATAACATGATGTTCTTTAGTTTTTTATTAAATTAGAAAAAGCCAAACACTTTACAGTAACATTTTGTCTTTTCAATCAATCAGTCCCTCTGTCTCTGCGTGAACATGCTTCACACTTTTTATTATTTGAGTGTTTCTGTGCTTTCCAAAGCTGTGTTTTCTTGACAGTGATGATAATCTAACTGAATCATAAACATCTATCAGAATACAGCAATCATTCTTTGAATAAACATGAAAATCAATCTTGAAATAAAGTTTACAAAAGAAGCCAATGATACTAGGTAAAAAGAGACTGCAATTAGAAATAGGAAACTTTAACATTCTCTCAAGTTAATCACAACAGTTTAATCCCTTCCTGGGTTATATTGATAATTATCTTAGTCTATTATCTTAGTCCTTTTAGCAAAATCTTATCATGGAGCACTTTTAGGACCCATGTACAGTTCTGCAAAACAAAATTAACCAGAAGAAGAGAAAATTAAAAACATGTGAATATGGAACTGAGGAAAAAATTAGCAGCTGCTATTATTTAATTCGTGTCATTCAGAATCTACTGTCAACTGTCCAAGTGGCATGGTAAATACAAAATTGTAAAATGTGTTGGAAAGTTGCAATTATTTGGTTCATCAGTAAAATTTTGAGCATTGGCTCTTATGTTCAGTTACTTCACTGATCATCACTCCTTCCTCAAAGCCATCTGGCCCATAAGGTGGGAGCAACAGGTGGTAAATGTCTTCTGCAGGATACTGCTCTTTGATGTAAGTTAATTTAATTTATTTCTAAAACAGGCCATTTTCAAATCAATGGAATAATGTTTATTTGCATAATTTAACTCTCCCCAAACTTCCTTATTTATTTCTATTCATTTCTTCATGTTGCACGTATAAGACAAAAATTTTATTCACCAGACTCACATATGTTGTAACTCAAGCATACAGAAGGAAATAGAAAGACTGTTGATGATATCTGTTGTGTTTGAAAGAAATCCAAGATTTAAGGAGATAAAAAATTTTCATAAATATAATTTTCCATAGGAACATCTGTACTGGTATTTCAGTTTTGTTTGGTTCTATATTAATAAAGTACTACCGAAGAAGCTTTACAGACTAAATTGTTGAAATCCTGAAAAGATGTGGTTACCAAATGGCGATGAGAGAGCAGAGGAAGAGATGAGGCTGGGCAAAGAAAAATATCAGTCATGAATAACAAGTGCAATGTGACAAAATATAAAAAGAGGGAAAAGAGGGAGCAAAAATCATTATGTTTGTAAAAATCATAATTTTAAACTAAAGTATGGGAACACTGTTATGTAGATGATACTACTGCTGAAGGAATTAATCAGAATTGTGATAGAGTATTCAGTCTAGAAAAAGACTTTGAAAAACAAAGTTCCTCCATTCAAAGCAGAAGTTTTCCAATATTTCTTTTTATCCTGAAATATCTGGGGATGATGTTGCATCATGAAGGATGCTGATCTGGGTTTCTGTTGACAGTAACAGGACAGAATATCAGAAGACACAGACACTAGTTATGGTGAAAATATAGTCAATATATTTCACTTTTATATTTTTGTGAAATTTTTCCAGTTAATTTTTTCCCCTTTTTTTATTTCCTCTTGATGGTGTTGGGTCCTAAGAGAGTGGACCTGGACCACCTGTTCTTGGATAGCTGCAAAATTTCGGGTACCTTGAGGGCTGTCCTGGACTGCCGACTTAGAGGTACCTGACGTTCCCGATGCCCTTGGGCTAAACTAAGGTAAAACAATGTAAAAAGATCAATTAGAAGTTTTTATTTATGGTAGCAACGATTGAAACCTTGTGATAGGTGGAATAGCCTGTGGTAGCAACAATTTAAAAAAACAGCCCGCAGATTAAACTTTTCTGAACAGCATGTGGCAACAGAGATTTCTGAATGGCCCGTGGAAGCAGCAAATAAAACTTTCAGGGACAGGAAGAAAGATAGGAAAATAGAGGTAGAATAAAATATTCAGGTCATCACCCAGGATTCCAGTGACATCTCTAGTCCAGTTCCTCCAGGTGGTGGGTGCACCTACAGTCCCTCTCAGCTTCGTTGTTTACAGGCTAGTCCTTGTGTATGAACATATTTTTTTATTCTCAAACTCTTCAGAAGAGGATTGGGAGATCTCATGGGTTTCAATTGCCCTCCCCCACCAGGGACACAAATACAATGTTGTCTCAAAACTGTTCTCAGTTATAGTTACCCAAAATAAGGAAGTTGGTCCCGGAAAAGCACCATCCTTCCTCCAGAAGACCCTCTTTTCTAACTGTGCCTTATTGTATTGGCATGGTAACATTCCTTTTCTCTTCTGCCAGTATTTGAGATATTAATGCTTTACATTAACTCTTTGAGGCTTTCAGGAAGCCTTCCATCATCCCCATGTCACCATTGGCCAGTCAGAGCTTAAATCAGTCTAGCAGTTTACTTACCTGGGTAACCTCATCTCCTTGGATGGCAAGATTGATGGGGAGATAGACAACAGGTTAGCAAAGGCATACAGTGCTTTTGGAAAACTCCATAAAAGAGTATGGCGTAATAAACACTTGAAGAAAAGTACCAAGATCAGTGTTTACAAAGCCATAGTGCTGTCTACGCTCTTATACGGATCCGAATCGTGGTTTGTCTACTGCCACCACTTGCATCTCCTAGAAAGTTTCCATCAACGTTGCCTCTGAACAATCCTAAACATCCACTGGTCAGATTATGTGACCAATACATCTGCTGCAAGCAGCAGTCACAAGTATTGAGGCCATGTTGCTGAGAACACAGCTGCGTTGGGCAGAACATGACTCAAGGATGAAGGACCACCACCTCCCTAATATCTTGCTTTACGGTGACCTTGCCACCGGCTACCGCAAGAGAGGAGCCCTGAAGAAAAGATACAAGGACTCCCTGAAACAACATCTCAGCCTTGGCCATACTGATCAACATAACTGGTCTACTCTGGCCTCCAATCGGGAGGCCTGGAGACACACCATCTATAACGCAGCTGTTTCCTTTGAGAACGCACTCAGGATCACTCTCGAGGAAAAAAGGCAACGCAGAAAGAATTGTGTCTTGTAGAATATACCACCTATGGAGTCTTTCTGCTGTGCCTTTTGCAATCGGATATGTCTATCTCGTATTGGCCTCATTAGCCACCAGCGTGCTTGTAACAAATGTGGATGGAGCCTTCCTAAATCTTCATTCGTGAAGCCCAGCCATGATGACATTAACTCTTTCAGGCTTTCAGACTCTCGCACCACCCCATGGCTCGACCAGTCAGTTGAATCCTATTAACATTTCCATAAAACACTCATTTTATGGAAAGAAAATGTTCAGTTTGAATTTTGATCAACCTTGTAAAGGAACGAATTCCTATTTGAAATACATAATAGATGAGACAATATTAGACCTGACGGTAGAATGCAATAACATATCTTCTAGAGGTTTTACAACAGACCTTTTGAAGGAAGGTACTTATTATGTTCAGCATGTATAAATGCCTCAGATTTCTGTATAGATATCATATATTTTCTACACAATATTATTCTCCTCGAACTTTGTAATGAACTAGGGGAACTTTGACCTTTAATGATTTATAAACTGATGGGATTGTTGCCTTAAATGTTCTGTTGTCTGCACCTATAAACACATAAAATACTGCTTTGTCTTGGACTTTTTAGTGACTTGGGAATGCTGCTGTAAAATAGCCCTTATAGCACAATATATCGCAAGAAGGTTACACTGTTACTGTGCTTCTGTGATTTGTTCTCCACTTCTAAAGAGCTCCAAACTGTCTGCAGATCACAGGTAAAGAAATGCTAGAACAGACACAAACTGATTTTGAGCTCAGACGCATTTGAACCAGATGCCAAACAGGAGTTTCCTTTACACAGTTCTGTTAGGTTTCCTGAGAGGCGTCAAGTTTGATTTACCAAACTGATGTCTGACTGATGCCTCTTACATGGACTGCAGTTTGATTCAGGAAAGTTTAAGGCCAAACCCCTATACCCAAGTCTTCTAGGAAAGGAAACTCAGCACATAGTGTCTAACCTGTCAGCGCACCACTGCAGGTAGACTGATCTGCATGTGGTCTGAGATGAGGGAATTTATTTACTCTGGAGAAGTACAGATACGTAATACTGGAAGGCATATTAAATACCTTTCAAAAGCTATTTTGCAATATGCAGACTTGCCTAAAGTTGTTATGAAAGGGTGTATTTTTCCTTTTTAACCTTTTATGATATTCCTTTTCTATGTAAATTCTATATTACATAAATGCTCAAAAGACTAATGGCAGAGCTCCAGAAAAACAGATCTTTGCATAGAGCAATTGTTTTTATACTGCTGAGGTAGAAAATCAATAGTGCATCAAATCTACTTTGTTCTTGAATCATTAAGGGCTTTGGTTCCAGATGGGTACATAAAAAAATTACTTACCTCAGGTTTCATGTATATATTAGAAAGAAAAATAACCAGATAAACAAGCCTGCAGTTTAAAGTATGTTAATTTTAAAATATTTTATTCACCCTATACATTATACAGATCAAATCCGATCCAACCCAGGAAACACTGCTTTATTTTCCATCAGGAATCTCTGCCCATTTAGCAGTGGCATATAATCTGGTATTTATGTTTTGAAGTAGTATTTTTTCTATCATCATTATACCCTCTAAAATGTAACATGATTATATTAGGGACACTGAAAAGGCTATCCTTAACTTTTTCCAATGTTTTTATAAATACTGTCTTTGATAAATATGTCAGTAGGCAGAGGAACAGAGAGCGTAATAAAAAGGCTAGACTGTTGGAAAACTGAAACTTGATTTTAAATTTACGAGTCTGTGTCAAATTGCTAAAAATGTCTAGCTATTTTTAGTACCTCAGTTAATTCATGACTGATTTGAAACACCTCACTGGATCTGAATTGTCAGAAGTTATGTAGCTTATCTTTAATGTATAAGCCAGTGCACTGTCTTAAACTGGGAACTCTATTGAGGGGACTTTCCATTCACTATCGTAAGTCTGACTGTCATGCAAAAGATGCTTAAAAATACTTTTAATCCCAAAGAATGTACCCATAAAATTTATTTCTCATAGAAAACACAATTTCCTATGAAAGTCATCAATCTAATAAACCAGAGTCAAATAGCATATATAAGAATATTTTAGGAACAGGAGTTATAGTTACAATCTTTACAGTGAGTGGAGTTGTCTGGGGATTTATTCTTAATTTTCCTAGTTTTCATTTATGATAATAATTTAATTCAAAAAGGTTTGCACTTCTAGCAGGCAATATTTGTACTTCTACCTAATGACTTGTCAAGCAGATGGTTATTTTCTGGAGAAGAAAGAACCTAGATCATTTTACAAACTCAGAGGTACCACAATTAATACTCTAGGTGAAGCCAGTGTCCTGTTTTGGAGAGATAATCTGTTTTGTTTTGATGATGCTTTTCTTTTAAGCAAGTGGTGAATTCACAGCATACATAGTCCAACCACTCTATAGTATACATGTAATATTGTAACAGAAAAAACATAATTCCCTATCTGTCTAAAGAACATAAATGCAATAAAATATGGCACTTTCTAGCACACCATGGCTTAGAAAATAAAATCCTCTGCATTGGTAGGTATACATATAGGGGACTTCATGTTGACAAAATTTTATTCCACATTCCTTGAGCCAGTGAATTCCCTAGTATCTTTAAACTTACTGTGACAGGAATGAAAGACAGTTGGGTCTTTGCATGCTCCTCCCTTCTCACACACTCCCTCTCCCTTGCAATTGTTTTTATTGGGAATTGTGACTAGTCCTAAGGTAAGAACACCAGGTGGGAATTGCAGGACACCAGGTGGGAATTTTCTGGATGCTTGCATAATGAATGCAGAGCTGGGGGAGCTGTGATGATTGCAATTAACTTTGATACACATCGGTCTGCAAAAGGGTATAAAATTCTGTTGGAGACTGAGATAACTGGGCAAACTGGTCTCCCAAAGTTACAGTCAGCTTCTGGGTGAACCTCTACCCTGGCAGGGATGTTTGCAGGGTATGTCCAGCCCAAAAACAGGAAACACACTTGGACAGGTGAATAAAAGGGCTAAGATCAGGTCACATACAGAGATAAAATGCTAAAACAGCTCCATAGGTGCTTTGTTGCTTGGTAATTGTGCGTTCTGCAATGCCAAAGACTGTAAACCTGTACTTGTCTATCCAAACCTGCTTATATTATAACCCTTTAGACCTGTTTATATTCTATACTGTATTGGTAATATTTAGATATCATATTAGCAATAAATCTAGTCATAATCATCTGTGTAAGCATAAATAGAGAAGTGATTGAGAGCAGCCCTGCAGAGAAAGACTTGGGAGTGCTGATTGATGAAAAACTCAACATGAACTGGTTTTCAAACTCATTGAAACTCCTGAGCTTGTTTTCAAACTCATTGAAACTCACTGATGGTTTTCATGGTGTCAGCTTCTGTATCCAATTAGAGTACTTCACCCCCTTTTTTCCTCTACCCCCAGGAAAATTCATTTGTTCTAGGAATCTGCACATGCTTATTTGGTTGTCTGGATGTGGTTTTTCTGTTTGCTTGGTTTTGTTTGATGTAGTTGTTTGTTTGGTTATTTTTATTTTGGTTTTGTTGCAATTTTCAGAGTGTTTTTCCAACTAATAATTATTTCTGTTGTAACTTAGTTGCCATTCTCACTTCTTGTAGTTCTTCTCAACACTCTCGTATTCAAGCTCTAGGAATAATTCTTCAAGCAAATTTGATGAAGGAATGTGCCTCTGGGCTGAGGAGGTAGCAGGTCCTTCTTTTTATTGCATTACCAGTGGCAAGGGCTACAAGGGCAACAAGATGGGAACTGCTTCTTGTCTTTTGCAACTGAGATATAAAATTTCATTCTCTTGCAGACACTCTCTCTGTATTGTTACTCTGCACTGACGAAAGCAGACGCACATTGTTGTCACACAGCTCTATTTATACACTAGTCGCAATAACAGAAAATATACTTAGAATTGACTTACCCCTAACATAATCTGACCAACAAATGATCTTCCTGCTGGTACTCTATCTTTCGCATTACCTTTGATTTAATATACAGCAAAGGCAATTATGGTTAGGTTTGCATTCAGACTTCACACTGCAGCTTCCAAGGGAAAAAAGGGTTATTATCCAGTTGAGAAGGAAGGTGAAATTAGAAATCTGACATTTTATTGTGCATGTTTTGGTTATCACTTGCTTCTCGCAAAATTTCATTACACTGTTTTCAAAATAGATTTATACAGAAATCCATACTCTTATACATAATACTTTGCTGCATCTTAAAGCCCAGTATTTGCAAATGCAGTGGTTAGTTAAGAATAATTGGAAAATCAAGTCTGTGTGAGAAAATACAAACACATTTGTAGAAAGGCAGAAAAAATGCACAGGGGGGAGAGGAAAGGCCCCACAGGGTATTGTGTGAAGGAAGGAAAAGACTTAGGACGGTGCTGTAAAATCCTTCTGTGGAGATCAAAACAGAGATAGGAATGTTTATGAAGGGAGGGAAAGACCCTCCTCTCAAATATACGCATCTTTCCAAAGTTTCTGAATCCCACTTGATTCTTCCTGAAACTCTAAGTGCTCAGCGAGGTTTCCTAGAGTCTTCAGACACACCTCAAACACTCCTGTCCTCTTTCTGCCCATCCCTTTGACCTTTCCATTGCTGGCAAATCCAACCAACTTAAATAATTTTATTAACATGAAAATAACTGGATGAAGGCATAGAAATTACAAAGAGAGGTATTTGGTTAATGCTCCAGAGAATAACACTGTGTATGCTTTAGGTCTGCTTTTAGCATTTCGGATAAATGGCTCTCTTAACAAAGGTCGTAGGTTGCCATGAACATCTCACTTTTACCTATTTTCTAGCAAGAAATTATTGAAATATAATGGAAACTACCAGCCTAGGAACACTCAGAACAAGAAATCGTGATAAATAAATAAAGTGCAGTAATTAAAAGCGCAAGGAAAAGCATATCAGAGAATGATAGCAACAGAACAGAATGCTGGACTTCCAGATAAAAATGTATTTACATATATTAGTGGATGTAGACATTACAAAAACATAAGATGGGGGCTGTGAGTAACTCAGAATGGAGTCTCATGAATCAGTAGCATGGTTGACACATAAGAACTGACATATCTGTGAAAACACTGTCAGCAATTATATCTGAAACATTGGCACAACTGATAAAATTATAAGATGAATACTCTACAGCTAGAAAATGAAACAATATGAAGATATGTTTTTTGTCTGATAATGAGAAGCAGAGAAATGTTTTTGCTAGAGATGGGAACTCATTAACTTTGTGGATAGTGAAAAAAATCCTGTAATTAAAAATAAATTAAAAATATTCAATTAAATTTTTAATTGAAAGACAAAAACTTAACCCATATATCATGCATCCAAGCTAAAGAAGGTAGATGAGGTATCCTTAAAAGGGAATGAAAATTGGAAATCAATAATTCAGGACAAATAATCAGAATGAAATTGAAGGAATTCAGACCACAGGATGAAGACAGATCAAATGTTAATGCAGAGGAAAAAGTGTAAGATATGGGAGTACTTATCTCCCTGTGCTCAAAATAAAGCAGGAAGATCTAAAGAGGCTCTGTACATGTAGAGACGGAGGATGAAGAAATTTCCAGTGAAAAAGAAGATATCTGTAGCATGTTTGTAATCTCTCTCATGACTCTTAAGGAAAGTAAGTTGCCATTCCTTCAAAATTGTCATAATCACAACTGGGTGCATGCAAACTGTCAGTAAGAAAGACATGAAACAAGAGATGCAGGAGATGTTATCCTTTTGTAAAGTAATTAACACACAGCAGTACCACACACTGTGGAGTAGTAAGACAATATTTAATTGTCATACAGGATCACAATATTCTCAGCATAAGGGAAAAAGATGATTTTTTTATATTGACTGCAACTCAATACAAAAAAGGACAGATATTCTTGAAATGTATTAATTTTGGTATTTTTGAACATCTAATACTGTTCTGAGACTAAGATAATGAAAAGAAGTTTTTCGCTTTAGGAGAGCTGAGTTGAAAGGACAGCAGTTAGGCCAGTCCTGCGATCTAGTAGGAACTGGTGTGAACAGTACCAGACATAGTTTTTCCAGGCAAGAGGAAATCTACGAGAGAAACATTCAGCACTTACAGGATGGACAAGGGATCAGACCCAGCCAGCACTGCTTTAAGAAGGGCAGGTCCTGTCTGACCAACCTGATCTCCTTCTATGATCAGATGAACCACACAGTGGATGAGGGGAAGGCTGTGGATGTGTCTATCTGGGCTTCAGCAAAGCCTTTGACACCATCTCCCACAGCATTCTCCTGAAAAAGCTGGCAGCCCACGGCTTGGACAGGGGCACTCTCTGCTGGATTAGGAACTGGCTGGAGGGCCAGGCCCAGAGAGTGAGGGCGAACGGGGCTGCATCCAATTGGCTGCTGGTCACTAGTGGTGTCCCCCAGGGATCAGTGTTGGGCCCAGTTCAGTCTAATATCTTTATTGATGATTTAGATGAGGGGATTGAGTCCATCATCATCAAATTTGCAGATGACACCAAGCTGGGGGGGAGTGTCGATCTGCTGGAAGGCAGGTGGGCTCTGCAGAGGGACCTGGACAGACTGGAGAGTTGGGTTGATTCCAATGGGATGAGGTTCAACAAGGCCTAGTGCCGGGTCCTGCACTTTGGCCACAACAACCCCCTGCAGCGCTACAGGCTGGGGACAGAATGGCTGGAGAGCAGCCAGGCAGAAAGGGACCTGGGAGTTTGGATTGACAGGAAGCTGAACGTGAGCCAGCAGTGTGCCCAGGTGGCCAAGAAGGCCAATGGCATCCTGGCCTGGATCAGGAACAGTGTGGCCAACAGGACCAGGGAAGTGATTCTTCCCCTGTACTCAGCACTGGTGAGGCCACACCTGGAGTGCTGTGTCCAGTTCTGGGCCCCTCAGTTCAGGAAGGATATTGAGGTCCTGGAGCAAGTCCAGAGAAGAGCAACAGGGCTGGTGAAGGGACTTGAACACAAGTCCTATGAGGAGAGGCTGAGGGAACTGGGGTTGTTTAACCTGGAGAAGAGGGGGATCAGGGGAGACCTCGTCACTCTCTACAGCTACCTGAAAGGAGGTTGTAGCCAGGTGGGGGTCAGTCTCTTCTCCCAGGTAACTATCAGTAAGATAAGAGGACATGGTCTTAAGCTGTGCCAGGGGAGGTTTAGGTTAGATATTAGGAAGAAATTCTTTCCAGAGAGTGTAATCAGTCATTGGAATGGGCTGCCTGGGGAAGTGGTGGATTTTCCGTCCCTGGAGGTTTTTAGGATGAGACTGGATGTGGCACTTAGTGCCATGGTCTAGTAACCATGGTGGTGTTGAATCAAGGATTGGACTTGATGATTTCGGAGGTCCTTTCCAACCTAACTGATTCTATGATTCTATGATTCAAGACTTTTCCATCTCCTTATACCATGATAGAAGAATATGACCCAAGGAACCTGCAAGGATTTGTTAATTGTATCAGTTAAGCAGATAGTAAAAATTTGTGCTTAAAAAGTCTTCAGGTATCTTGGGTAATTACCTTAGAAAAGGAGTAAATGGTTCATATTTGAAGTATTTTCTTGAGCATCTTCATTTGTCTTTACAAAGAATCGTATGATAGACATACATGACTTGCAGTTTTGTTGCAGATATTTAATATTGACGTCTTTTGAGGATACAGATTATCTAAGGAAACATATATATTTTTTTTTTTAGTATACATACATGTGTGTTTCTATAACTGTAGTGATGATGCAAGCTGTTAGAGAAATAAAGTTTCAGAAATCAGGTTGGAGGAACAGCTGCTTTCAGAGCAATAGGGAACACTACCTAAGACCTCATAAATAAATCTCAGTGGGCCAGGGTGAACATATAGCCTGCTCTGAGTTCTAGCTGCCATTTCAACTAGGAAAAGATCTCAGTTCTGTTAGTGAAGGAGAAAGGGCAGGCAAGGTGCAGATATTTCTGGACTTGCCTATCTTTCTAATGAGAATCTAAAACTTTCATGACTCCTTGACTAATAAGCACACTCACTTTATTTCTCAGAAGAAAAATCTGATTCTTCATGGCAGACTGGCGGTTTTGAAAATGCACATGACAGACTTTTTTAACTACACTCAAGTTGACTTTCATTCCAATGGGTAATATAAAAGACATTGAAATATAAAACTTGCTTCTTAGCAGAAAAACAAGCATATCATATCTTCATAGTGCATATAGAACAGCCCCTTTTTAAATTCACTCAGGTAGTTTGGAAAACTTACAGATTTGAATGTTGTACAAATGGTGGTAAGATTTCCTCAAAAAATATTTGTTGTTATTCAAAATAATTGAGCAGTTTCACTTATTTTGCAGCATAGAAGTATGTTTTCACAGTAATTGTGAGTTGTGAGAAGGAAAATAATGGCCATAGAAAGGGGTTAGGTTAGAATTAAACCTTGAAAATAAGCAATTTGATCTGATGAGTAACTTTGTGTGGTCAGAGAAGTAAATGCAATATTTAAATGAAGGAAATGATCCAATCTTGCTGATACTGTTATTGTACATTGGGGGCTCTGAATCATAACCTCAGACTTCAAAGTGATGGATGCCACCTCCATAACTCCATAACACTGCATGTTATGCTGCATATACACCCATAAAAAGGTGGTGGTGTTAAATTTTAAAAAATATTACCTTGTTCAGAGCTGGAATTAAAGTAGCAAAATACCCTCTTGGGAACAAGAAGCAATTGGAGCTATACAGACATATTCAGTACTTCTAGGACTAAAAGCTCGGGAGCCAGCAAGAAGGAACAGAATGACATGAATAGTATCTATACAAAAAGAATTTCCAAAACTGTTATTAATTATTGTGCATTCCAAGGAATTATCTTTTTTGCATGCACAAATCATAATTTACTCACATTGATAGCATGATTTTTGCTTGGTGTTTTCCCAACCTCATTAGTTGTCCCGTGTATTTAAAAGTGGCTTAGGTGAACAGCAATCAAATATGAATGTAATTTGCTAACAGCATTCATTCATGTCCCTTCCTTTAAAGGGGATTAAGTCATAATTTGACATCATGAGCAAGGTATTCTTGCAATCTGTGAAAATCCTGTCTTGTGAAGCATCTGCTTTTAAATTGGATCCACTTATCTTCTTGTAATCTGGATTAAGGTTCTTTCCGAAGCACTTTCTTAGCAGTCTCACTCCAGTAATATAGATTTGAAAGGGAGGACTTCTAGTTTTGAAAAGATCTGTATCATCTTCTTTATGCAAGATCTCTTCTAAGTGATTTCTTTTCCTGTTCCTGTCATGACTGCCCAGACAGCTACACTTTTATCAAGTGTCCAGTGCTTCTTCCAGAAATATTCCTTTATCCTTGCTTTATTTCCAACATTGTATGCTTACATGTTTGGTTTTACTTCTTTGGTCCTCAGGTCACATTATGCTTTTGACTAAATGACTTTCTGGTGATTTCTAGTCTATCTCTGAACTTTTCAGTTGAACTGAAATAAAACCAAAAACAAACCAACCAACCAACCAAAAAAACAAAACCAAACCAAAAAACCAAACCAACCCAAACCAAATATTTTTTCTATGCTTTTCTTTTTTTTTTGAAATCCTGACATTTTTTCACATCTGCTAATTATTGTCTTGATTATTAGATACATATTTTATTACCATACTCTCTCTTTTTCTCCTGTCTGTAACAAATTCCTCATTGTTCTGTCTTCCACCTAATATATCCAACACCTATATAGCTTGTTTTTAGATTACTTTTCTGCCATGGTATCTCCCACATTCTTGCATGTCCAGGCACTCTCAGAAGTATCAAACTAGTTTCTAATTTCTCTATAAGCTTTGCTATTCACTCACATTAAGTCTTGCATTGTCTATTGAATACTTGTTTTCATGGGAATTTTGCCTCTTTTGTTTTCGAGACTCCCTCAATACTTCTTAGAAAGGAAAGCAAAATGTATTGATAAAGATGAAACAAGTTTGCCTCAAGTAGCAAAATTAACACTTTCACTGACACCTCCTTAAAACAACAAAGAGAATCAGTGTTATGAAAGGTCTCCAAACTGAGTAACAAGTGGTGGGAACACTGCTGCTCTATCTCAACATCACCACTTGCCTTCCTGTGTCCTTTTGCCAGTCATTAATACATAACTTGGGGTTTGTCAAGACAATATATTTTGAAGAATGAATGGAGAGCATTAGAGAAGTGAGTTTCATCACTCAATCCATTGCTGGAATGATGCATTACTGGAATTTCCTCTCTGTTTCTCAGCCTGAAGTAGGCTTACGGTCTCTGCCTCAGGCAGGTAACCTGCCAAGTCTCTGTTACCTAAGCTGACCAGGGAAGGCAGTAGCAGGGGAGTCAGTTCTACCATCCATGCTGATTTGGTGCAAGGTGGATATAGATGCACAACTTTGGTTCCTTCTTGATTTGATACCTTTGAACTTTTAAGTCACATACTTGCTAGTTATTTAAATTGCCTTCACTAAATAAGCTTTCTCCCACCACTTCCAATGAAGCCATCATATCAAATAATCCTATCATAACCATACCAAAATTATGTCTACACATTCAAACAACTTAAAGTTTTCCCATTCTCTGTTCCTATTATTCCACAATCATGTCAGCTTTTCATGTTGCATTTCTACTGGTCTCTCTGTGCATCCTTTGCCTACTCTTTTAAATTATTTTCTTCTGAGTGGCTTTTTTTCTTCTTCTCCTTGACAAGAAAACCCTCAGTAGCAATTGTCTTTCCTGAACAGGAACTTTCCTAATGTAGTACCAGACCTGTCTCTAATTGTAAGACAATTCTTGTGTACAATAAAATTGGACATAAAACTGATCAGTGGTTCTATGGTACAGTTTACATTTATGAAAGTTTCCATAATTTTTGAGGAAAAAACCTTCCTTAAAATCACAGAAGCACAAAATGGGTAAGGTTGGAATGGACCACAGAGAGTCATCTACTCCAACCTCCCTTCTAAAGCGAGGTCATCCTAGAGCATGTGGCACAGCACTGCATCCAGATGGTTCTTGAATATTTCCACTGAGGGAGACTCCACAACCTCTCTGGGCAAGCTATTCTGGTTCATAGTCACCTGGAAAGTAAAGAAGTTTTTCCTCCTATTCAGATAGATCTTCATGTATATCAGTTTCTTCCCGTTGCCTCTTGTCCTATTTCTTGGCATCACTGAGAAGAGCCTGGCTGCATCCTCCTGGCACTCTCTCTTCAGATACTTATGTACACTTATGAAATCCTCTCTTAGTCATGTCCTCTTGAGGCTGAATGCGCCCAGCTACCTCAGCCTGTCCTTGTAAGAGAATGCCAAAGTCTCAATTATCTTTGTCACACTCTTCTGGACCCACTCTAGTATCTCCACGTGTAACCTTATTTAAGGAAATATCTTCCTAAATGTAACCTTCCTATGTTACTTCTTTTTTTTACTGAGAACATGGTCAAATGAGATACTATTCACAGAGAAAACAATAATAAAATATTAATATTCTAATAGAAAAGTCAACAGAAGTTCACCTAGAGAATATTCAGGTTTGTACTTACAGATATCGGCTATCCATAAAATAAGAACTTTCAAGACTTCACAGAAATGTTAAGAAAATTTGGTGAGTTAGAGCACTTATAATCAAAGTTTTGTAATAAGTCTACTCTAGTGAAGCTGCCTTGCTCTGTTTAAACACAAATCTCTGTCCATCTGGAACTGATCTTAAGAGAACGACCTAAATAACCAAAACAGAAATGAAGAAATAGAGGTGAAGGATAGCTGAGAGTAATATTAGAAAAGATAGAATTCAGTATACAGCTCATTATACCCTCTTCTTAATTTAATTTTTATGCTTTCGCCTACCCAGGACTTTCAGTTTTATAGTCTGAGGAGCCCTGGACTGCCATCTTCTGCTTCTAGAAGATGATATTGTCTTTGGACACCAGCCTTTTGATTTTTGTCCTCTTGTTAAATTTGATCATTCGCTCCCTATAATTCTGAAAATTAGTAGCCAGCCAAGCCAGGGGATGAAGTTAGTTCTTTCATCTAATCAGTCTGAGTAGACACTTTGCTGATTTACCTCCAAGTCCAGAAAGAAACAGAGAAAGGAATCTGTGGGAAGCAATTGTTACATTGTCTGATTATACCACAGTGTATCTGGAGTATCAGCAACAAAGCACATTGAAAACAGTACAGCTACGGACTTTTGAAAATGCAATATAATTTTAGCAAGACCAAAATCTATAAATTAGGCAGGCAAACCTGGCCTTCCTATTTATCTTCTCCTCTCTTAACCCCCTTTTTACTGAGTTTGATCGCTTCCCTTTCGTATTTCAGATGATGTTTAACCCAAATGAGTTACTTACTGCACATAAAGAGGACTTTCCCCTTTTCCCCCATGCAACTGATTTTATAATTAACAGAAGTATGAAAATTAAGTATGTCTCTGTGTGCTTTCACTACAGTTCTCTGTATCAATATTAGGACCAAAATGAAAATCTAGCTTATATATTGTTAATCTTTCTAATGGGATATTCATTAATATTCCAAAGTCATTATTCAACACTTTAACCATTTTGACATAATTAGATTTATAACCACATAAAGCCTGTGGCATCCTGTACCTTTCATAGTCAATCTTCATGTCAGATTGCATAGCAAATGGGAAAAAAGAAGACACTACACAGTCTGTAATATCATTGATATAAAGGGAATACAGAATTCCAAAGCACTGAAATCATGTTTTAATTAAGATAAAAGATTAATAACTTCCTCTTCTTGGATTTGATAGTGTTAATACATAAATTTCATTTCTTTGCTTGACAAATGAAATATGATAATGGATTTCCTCCTAGACTAATTGGCATTTAACAGTTAAGTGAAAAAGATATATAATGATACTGATAGAATGAAAATACTTGTCACAAACAATTCATGAGACAAAATTATATATGCCAGGCTGAACATGTTAAGGAAAACTCCCAACTCCTCTCCCTCTCACCCAAACATATTTTAATGCCAGTCAGATGTTTATTTTGCTAGTGATTGCCATAATTTCACAAATTCCATACCATTCACAAAGATTGCATACACAGCAGAGGAGTACTCATTTTTTGTTAAAGTCCAGCTGTTTTCCACTGAGTAGGCAGATCGTTAGGCAGGGTAATAAATCCCATTCTGTTCCTTTTTTTTTCCTTCCCACTTCAGATAATGCATCATGTAATACTTTTATTTATCATTATGTGATGACAAAAACCAAATGCAAAGGATGCATACCAAAAACTGGAAGAGTTCTAGTGTAGCATTATTACGAATATTATATATGGAGACTTCTTTCTTTAATATACCTATTAAAAATGCTTAATAAAAATGAAGGTCATTTGTAAGACAAGTGAGATGCTGTATCTGCTTACTACTTTGGTCAGGTCATATATGTGTCTATTTGACAGGAGTAAAAGTAAGGTCACTTTAAAGAGCTCCTGAAATTCCACCTCATCTTATTTGCATTGGATATCTGCTAGACATTTATAGGATTGAATCGATAAACTTTCAACTCCTTCTTGTTCACATCACAGCTCATAATGACATTTACAGTAGCTAAAAGGTCATTTGATTTCTCTTTATGTTTCGGAGAGAAAAATGTAAAATTGTGAGGGAACATATTTCCAGAGATGAGAAACTAAGAAATGGTCTAGAGTATAAATAACAAATAAACTTAACCAGCAACCTTTAGGTCATATCTTCCATGAATTATTATAAAACTATTTTAATTATGCTTTTTACAATCCTGTAGTCCTGCATGCAAGATGAAATACTGATGAAAATCATGACTATTTTGACTGCGTATAAACTGAGACACTGTTAAACCAACCAATTAGCCACTGGGCACTGAAATCTTACTTTTAATCTTTTGTAACAAAAGTTTTTATTGCCTTCAATGTTCTTTCCATTTATGTTACCCTATCTTTATTCTTAATTCAATAAGGATTTGTATGAGTAGCTCCCAAGAATGTTATTAGGGATTACAAAAAATATTCTCATGCAACAGGATGAATACATAGCCTTAAAAGCCATTATGCTCCAAAATAAACAAGCTGAAATAGTCTGTTAATAGTAAGTGTAATAATGACAGGTTGTGGTTCTGAAAGGTAGGAGTAAAATTTCATGAATACTAAGAAACATGTTTTAAAGTACCACTCCATTACTCATAGCCATATGTTTAAGTAACTATCCTAAACTGCATATTCAAGAGAGAATAGTTCATTTCTGATAAACTAAATATTTAAATCTAATATAATTCAGGTCAAACTATTGCTGGCCTGATGAAAATATAGCACACTAATTTCCCTATAAGTTTATCTTGTCATACCTTATATGATCTTTAACATATAATGAGTGAAACAAATACTCTGTGATAGGGATAAATGGCATTAGTAGACCATCAGGCCTTTCTATGTCCAATTGCCACATTTAGATTTTATTACTACACAAATCAAAGAAAACAATTTTTATAAAAAATCTTACAAAAAAACCCCAATTATTTGCATTATTTCTTTTAACAACTATTATATTGCAAAGATAATAGTCTGATAATTTTCAATTAGGAACTAATATGTATGTGTTGTTAAGAGGAATATTTCATTACGTGTAGTCATTAAAAATGCTTTAACATGCCCAGCAACATAATTATTTCTTTTGTTTTAAGACAGGAGAATCAGAAGTTAGAAAATACAGCTAAGTTCCAATATTTACTTGCTAATAGAGAAGTTCTGATTTTCTTTTGCAGATAAATAGAGATGACATTTGAAGGACAGAGAATGTTCAGATGGCAACCAATTTAGTGCAAGGAATGCTACTTTGCTAAAGGATACTGCTTTTAGTGAGAAAAAATGAAAGTTCAGATCTTTCATGAGTAGGTAACAGCACAGTCGGACATTCAGCGATGGTAAAGATCATTCTGTTGTGGTGACTCCAGCAGTATAAGCTGTGGTGACTCAAAAAGACTGAGACATAAAATGTACATTAGACTACTAAGTCCATCAGAATGAATCAATTTCCACTTTCTGTTTCTCCAGTGTTTATGGCACCTTGCCAGTCATCTTAAATTTCCCAGTGATGTCAGACACTGATCAAAAGATCTGTTGTATAATTTGTTTTTCCATATATGTTTGTATATATGTATGGGTGGTTTTTTTTCTATTTGGAACAAGGATGTGTGAAAGCGCAAAGGTAAAGCATTCTTTCTGGGAATTCATGGTTTCCTACAAGGTGGGCTGTAAAATGGGCATTATCACAACTGTTTGATTAACTGCTACATTGATATTATTCAGCCTGGAAAGGGAAAAAGCAGAACAAAATCTGAATCTTTTGACTTTAGAAGGAAATGAGAGTCTTTCTCAGAGGGACTGGGTGAGGACTGCAGCTGTAAAAGGAACAGGGAAATATTTCTCTGTCCTCCAAAACTCATTTCTGTACTCTGGAGGATGTTTCATGTGAACAAATGAGTGTGGGTAGAGATTAGTCCAGTGTCTGTGGAATCTGGTGTGATGAGTAAATAATCTGATGAATGGGCAATTTAAACATATACTGTGTTTATTTTTCGACTTACTATATGGAATGTTGCCATTTCTTAATTGCACTTACTTGATTGCTTGTTAAATAAAGACTTATGCTGTCTGTAGCAGCAGCAATTGAAATACTTGCCTCCTGTGTGGTTGATTCTCAAACATTAAATGAAATACAGTTGCATCTGCGAAGAAAGAAACACTTGTATCAGGAAATGTTCAAAGAAACACTATGGCATCCAGAATTGGAAAGAATGTGTATGAATTTTTACAATAGGGTTAGATTTATAGTGAGACACTGTTAATTTTAAAGCTGTGGCTTTATCTGTTGTACTGATTTTAATATCTATTCTTCAGTCATAGTTTATCTATCTCTGTGTTAGCAACACTACCAATAGAGCTCTAAGCATTTTAATACATTTTCACATAGCTGGAGTGAGCAGCATCTAGATCAGGGAGACTGTCAGCAATGGGATGAAGTAGTAGTAGTTAAGAAAGAATACTGATTTTCCCATCACTGATGCCATGCCACTGGCTAATACTTTGAGACAAATTCAATTATCAGTTTTAAACAAAACTCCACTGAAAGCACATATTGAAAATTAGAGTCGAAAACCTGAAAAAAAATCTAAGACCTTCTCCATAAGTAAAAAGTTGACTACTCTTTAGAAGAATTAATCATATTCTTCTCGTAATTTATTACTGCAAGAGCAGCAGTTGAAGTTGAATATATTTGTAGTGTGTACTACTAGAAAAATAGGATTTTTCATCTATTCTGAAGAAGTCAGCTAATATTAACACTGAGTTAGATCTAAAATTTGTATTCCCATTCTAATTCAGATCTAAAATGATTTAATTGAATTTTAATTCTAGTAAGGAGAAAAATCATTGCAATGTTGATCAATCCTACTTATTTACTACTTAATTCTTGACTGCATAAAACCCCCACAAGTTTATGAGGATAGAAGAAAGAAGATATCTTTCTAACTTTTAGTGTTTAGAAAGATGTAAAATGAGATTTTCTTTATTTTTTTAATGAATATTATGAGTTTACTGAATTTTACTGAGTTTTAGGTTTGATACTATCATAGTTAAACCCAATAATACTAATATCTTTGGATTAACTGGTCTGTAGCTAAGTATGTGTCTCAGTTTGAAGAGACTGGAAAGTTTGCTGAAGAGGATGAGTTATGAGACAAACCAAACTCCTCTCTCTCAGCAATTGTGAATTCAAAATTAAGGGGCTTTAATTGAGGAAGTGTGGAAAAAACAGAAGAAATAACAACCCTTTATTAAAAGATATATGTATGCTGGCAAGAACAGTAACAGAACACAAAAAAAACCCTAGGCAATAGTCCTGTACCCAAAAATTCCCCTTCAAACAAAAGGAAAACAAACAAACAAACAAACAAACAAAAGGTCTGAATGAATACTTCTCTGTCCTTTAGCACAGTTCTAATCACGGTTGGCAGGGGGTGCTGTTGGATCTCTGAAGGTGTAGACCCTGCAGTTCTCTGTGTTGGCTTTCAGGGGGCGCTGTTGGATCGCTGGAGGTGCAGAGCCTGCAGTTCTCTGTGTTGACCTGGAGGGGGTACTGTTGGATCGCTGGCGGTCACCTCGCAGGAAGGGGGTCTGGGGGGCTGGTCTCGGATCGCAGGAGAAGCTGAAAAGAAAAGAGACCTTTCCCTCAATGGAAGAAGGGCAGGAGGAAAAGAAGTCCACCCCCCGTGGGACTCACTGTTGTTCTCAGATGACGGTGTTTCAAAGCTCCTCCTTTTCTCCCAGTGAGCACAGAGACTCTCCGATGAAAATGCAGCAGGTCCGGGTTGGAGACAAAAGACAGCTCGCAGACAAGTTGAGGCCAGCAGTCAGGGCTGACCAGGACAAGAAGCAAGAAAGACAGACCTCCAGGCCTTCTCTCCAAATGCCCTGGTGCAGATCCCCATCTCCGTCCGAGAGAAAGAACTCAGCCATCTGACCTCTCCTCTTCCGAGAAGAGCCCAGCCACCCTCTCCCAAAACTCCTCCCCTCTCCCCCCAGCCTGTGATGGGTTCATCTGTTAGGAATGCGGTCTGACCAGCTAGTTCTTTTGTAAGGCTAATTGACTCCCTTCCCTCTTTCCATTTAAACTCTGTCTTTCCTACAGTGGGGGGCAGGGGGAAGAAAAAATTCTCCTGGATTTCTAACCTATAACAGTATGGAAAGCGGCTCAGCAGAAAAGAACCTGGAGGTGCTGGTCCACAGCAGCTGAGCATGAGCCAGCAGTGTGCCAGGTGGCCAAGAAGGCCAATGACATCCTGGTTTGTATCAGAAATAGTTGTGGGCAGCACGACCAGGGAAGTGATTTTCTGGTAGATTGCCTGTAGCTGGCACTGGTGAGGCCGCACCTTGTGTATTGTGTCCAGTTCTGGGCTCCTCAATTCAGGAAGGACATTAAGTTGCTGGAGTGTGTCCAGGGAAGGGTAACAAGGTTGGTGAAGGGTCTGGAGCACAAGTCCTGTGAGGAACAGCTGAGAGAGCTGGGGTTGTTTAGCCTGGAGAAGATGAGGCTCAAGGGGGACCCTATTGCTCTCTAAAACTACCTGAAAGGAGGTTGTAGCCAGACAGGCTCGGTCTCTTCTCCCAGGCAACTCGAGATAGGATGAGAGGACATAGTCTCAAGCTGCCCCAGAGGAGGTTCAGGTTGGACATTAAGAGGAATTTCTTCACCGAAGGGGTGAGTAAACATTGGAATGGACTGCTCAGGGAGGTTGTGGAGTCACCATCCCTGGAGGTAATCAAGAAAAGCCTGGATGTGGTGGCTCTTAATGCCATAATCTAGTTGACATGGTGGTGTTCGATCATAGGTTGGAGTCAATGATGTCAGAAGTCTTTTCATACATAATTGATTCTGTGATTGTGTGATTCTGTGACTTAGAATGTTTGGGAAAGCTTAGAAAATGTAGTTGGATTATTGGAAAATTTTGGTGGAAAATGAGATTACTTCTTCAAATATGCAACTATGGATGTAGATTTTTTGCTAAGTTTCTTGAGTTATTTCCAACTCGAACACTACTGTAAAACATTACTAGTTCTACAGAGTAACTTGGTATGAATATTAGAAATATTCCCATAATGCTAATAAAACACAAAAAAATTGGAAATTACCTAAGGACCTCGAATACATACACATAACTTAATCCTAGGACTGTTGGAAATCTGACGATTGAGTATCCATCCACTGTTTCCATGAAACAATTATTGCCATTTTCAATCCTTGAGCTACCTTGAGCAGGAATCAGTAGAGCAATGGTAATTGCTCTACTGATTCCTGCTCATTTATTGACCTCCTTTATAGCACCATCTAATATACGCTTATGTAAGCATAGTGTTTAGCGCTAGGAGCTATGCACAATGTTATCTGTGACATGCCTTTAGTGAACACTGTGCCAGAAAATAAATATTTGTCAACCTGCATAGTTTATTATGAAGTTGTGATGAATTTTCATTCATATCTCCCAGCAGGGGTCAATTGGAAGATCAGGGGAGGCAGTGGCATTAACATTAGCAAAGACTGTGTATGAGTCACACTTACAGAGGTGTTTGGGATAGTAGGTGGTGTGTGTTTCTTAATTTGATGGTAGCTTGTTAGCTTTATCCTAAGGGAATGCTTACTATCCAGTATTGCGTTTCAAGCACAGCCTTCTAGCAACAGCTTGAAAAAATAACAACTAAAATTAGACTTCTCTATTATATTCAGCTCTCCAATATTTAATTTATCCTTATCACAGTCTGGTGCAGGGAGTAAACATTTCTATTATATTGATAGGAAAGCATGACACTGATAATTTTGTGTAAGCTGCTGGTTGGAAAATAGCAATTGTGTCTTGTTTTCAGTAGTCAATTTTTTGGAGTTTGGAGGTCTTTTTGAAGCAAAGGAGACCTGCAAGTCTTTAACCTGGAGAAAATTATTGTCTCTGAGACATCCAGTTTAAGGCCTCTCTTCATCTAAAATGGAGTAAAGCTCTGAAATTTGAATCCAGATTTCAGCCAAATGGTCTCAGTTACAAGGAGAAAAAAAAGAAACAGAGTGGAAAGAAAGCATGGACTAATTTTGTTGGTCTCGTTCACATACAAGAAAATAATCCAAAGAAATTGCCATCAAAATAAATATATTTTGAAGAACTATTCAACAACATAGTATACTTCAATGAAAATGTATTTTGCTGAACACTTTTTAAAAGCTCCAATTAATTAATTTCCAGTATTTTATCCATGTGATTTTATGTGGTATTTCATGATCAATTTTATGCAGCAGAAGTATTGTTATCTTTTTCACTGCTGAATTCAGAGGCATTTATACAGGAAAAAAAAAGTGTCTTGGAAAACAACTGCTTTCTAATGACCAAAAAATAAAAATTAAATATATTAAAAAAGGCTTAAAATGTGTATGTGAACAGATACATACACATACACCTATATGCTAGGAATGAAAATTGACTTCAGTCCTAGATAAAAGCAAATCCATTTATCATTTACCATAATATTATCATACTGTTGTACAACATCAATACGCTCCTTAGTTTAATGTAATGATAATATCCTGCTGCATGTCCCAAGTTAGACTAATAGAAACAGCACCAAGGAAATCAGCAGGAAACAGTAGTTCTGAGGCTTTTGGGAAGCAGTGGGATGCCCAACCGTGGACTGGTATACCCTAGGCTAGCAAAGTTTATTTTCCAGACTAAACTTGGGGTACAAGTACAAAGTGAATTTGAGACATACATCTCTAGGTAGCAAGATGGAAAAAAAAACCTGAATATAACTGATGAGTGAGAATGTAGACAGATATTGCAATGAGCAATCTGCTCACTTCAGTATAAAGATGCAAATAAATGAGCTAAAGGGAATGTAACAAAAGTTTCTGGGGCAGAAAGCTTATTGTTTTGTGATTTTATGCTATGGGATATTTATTGTGAGAACAATACATTAGTAGTCTATTCAAAACCTGTCTTCTAGTAATTTTAATCACTCTGTTGTCCATAAGATACGGGAGGAGAGGAAAAAAGTTAACAAGCTTTTGAAAAGAGAATCCAACACATGTCCTCATTTACTTAGTGGAAAAGCTGTGTAGCTCCAGATTTAAGGGAAATGAAGGTAGTCAGATTTGCAGTTTACAAAGATATATTTGAAGGAGCCTGGCACCTGTTAGAGACAAAAATATACAGCTAGCCATCTGCAAGTCATGTCTTGTCCGTTGCTATCAACTTTTGAACAAAGAGTCAACAATTTTTCCCTTGTGAGCAAAGGTAGTGTTTAAAAAAAGTTTTGAATAGTACTGTAGGGACTGTCTCTATTACTGTCATTAATATGGTAAGAACATCTGTGTTTCATGCTGTCCTTAGACAGTAGAACTGGAACCTAAATTACAGCTTTCAGTATTTTCATAGTTCAGACAAGACCATCTTAAGTCTTCAGGAGACAATTTGATGAAGTAAAAGGCAGCAACGTTAACCTGTTTTGTTGAAAGTTGTCTTCTAATACGCTGAATCTGGAAGACATTCCAAATGAAACATTACAACCTTGTAGCTTACTAAATTTTCTGCTTGTTCATTCAAAAGCTTTTTGGAATTCAGGCTGACAACCAGTTTGTAGATATCCACTAAATAGTTTTCTTTTGTTTGCTTTTTAAGATTTGCTTTCCAACCACAACATAATTCTACTGATTAATTCTTTGCAAACATTTTTTCATCAGTGCTTTATGAACTAAAGGAAATAGAAATGTGTTTATATAAATGTATCTATTAAACCTCCTTGGAACAACAATTTATCACATCAGAACAGTGAAAATATTATCTGCAAAAAGAAAGAAGCTATATGAAAAGAAATAATTCAAAGGGGAAGGAAAAAATCAACCCTAATTTCTTCAATGCATTGTATAAGCATACAAAACACTGCATAGGAATGGTAAAATTCGACTTTGTCCTAGAAGTGAAAGCTCAGCAGTTCTGTCAAGACAGTACATAAGACGGAGGTAGATAAAGGGAATTTGTCTATTTGCATTTACATCGGCTCTTCAGAATCTGTTTTTTTTTTTGTTAAAGTCAGTTGCAGTAGCTGACTGACAAAATAATGAATCCTTTCTAGTTCTGCTGAAAAATTTGAGGCCCTTGGGACCTTATGTCAGTGCTATAAGTGTTGTAAATGGCTATAAATATCTTACTTGATTTCTGTTTCAATGTTTTCCTTCTCTCAGTTCAAACTTAAATTTAAAATTTCTAATCTTGGAGTAACAACTACTTTTTGAGTACTAACAAGTATAACAGCGAAAGAACAAAAAAAAAGTGAGAGAGGGTAAGGCAATATATTAATTAAGAGTATATATATATATATATATATATAAAGTAGACAGCATAGACTACATATATAGGGGCAGGAGAGGAGGGAACAAGAGGAAGGAAGGGGAATACAAATGCAGCCCAACATAAACCTAACAGTAATTCATGAGGATAAGGGGCTTTAGCTGCTGTTCTTTCAAGTGAAAAATATTAAGGAAGTTTCAAACAAGTGGAAAAAAACCTGCTAAATCATCTAATGAGCACAGTGACTGGACCAACACTGAAAGAACTCAAAACATACCATTGCCCATAGGCAATATTGATGTCCACTCTGAATCAAGTCTGTTCCTGTATAGAGATTAGTGAACATGGAAATGTTATTTTTGTTCTTGCCATTCAGAAATTTTTCCTCAGATGATAAGGAAGAAAATACTGTCTGTATTTTGACAATGTGAAGTAAGCCTCAAGGCCAAAATGTCACCCTCAGCCTTTTTAAACTTTCTGTGAATACTTTAAAAAAAAAAGGTGTTTGTTTGATTTGCAGTCAAGTGTTCTGACATGGCACGGTAGCACTGAGAGGAACCGCAGGATGTTCAGTCAGTTTTCGTCACAGAGTCAAGAAGTCGAGAAGGTAGCAGTACTAGAGGATGCAAAGGAGGATGACTGGAATATATTTGTGTATATTTATTTATATATATACATATTTACGTGTATATACATATATAGTGCTTTAAAAATAAACAACCCAGCAATACCTATTGAGATTACTTACTGTAAGGAAGAAAAAAAAAGAATCTGACTTTAAAATATGGATGAATAGGAAAAATTCATGCAAATTTTTCTATATGAATTGGACTTACCCAGACATCAAGTGTAAGGAACTCCCTCTTGTTAATTACCAGGAGATGAATAGAATTTCCATAGTGCATTGATTTTGAGACAGCTTCTCTAGAGGTTCAAAGTGCAGAACTGTACTTTTATAACCTGTGATAGACAATAGTATTTCATAGAATCATAGGCACAGAATCACAGAATCACAGAATATGCTGAGTTGGAAGGGACCCATCAGGATCATTGAGTCCAGCTTCTGGCCCTGCGCAGGACACTCCAAGAATCACACCATGTGCCTGAGAGCATTGTCCAAAGGCTTGGTGCTGTGACCACTTTCCTGGGGTGCCTGTTCCAGTGATCAACCACCCTCTTGGTGCAAAACTTTTTCCCGATATCCAGCCTAAACCTCTGCTGACTCAGCTTCATGCTGTTTCCTTGATTCCTGTCACTGGTCACAAAAGTGAAGGGTGATCCCTTCAGTACCTGCCCCTTCACTTCTCCTTCTGAGAATGCTGAAGATGGCACTGAGCTCTCCTCTCAGTCTCCTCTTCTCCAGGCTGAACAGACCAAATGACCTCAGCTGCTCCTCACAAGAGAAGCAGATCATCCTCATGGCTGTCCTCTGAATGCTCTCTAACAACTTAATGTCTTTTTTATATTGTGGTGCCCAAAACTACACACAGGACTCAACAGAACATTTAATATATATCTCAATGTTCCTTTAAAAAGGGAGAAACTCGGCTTGGTGGAACTCACTAAAAAGGAGGATCTATAACCTCTCCAGGAAGAAACTGAATAAACTCACAAAGAGATATTGCTCAGGAGAACAGACAGCAACCAGGAAGATCTCAGAAGTCACAGCAGGGACTTTTTAAAGTACTTGTTGCATTTTGGTATTAGTAAAGTTCTTCTAAACTTTCAATTCTTTCTTCTCTTATTTTGAATCTTCATTTTTTATGTAAATTCTAATTGAGATTGTATTTAGTGCTTAATTATGTCATTTGATCTTCTTGGGTATCACAGTATAAGGAAGAAGTCAAGACAGATTCATCCCACAATTCCAGTTGGCTTCAATTTAGCTAGCCCATACCTTAAGGATTTTTATGGATCTGTGATTGACAAAAAAATGTTCTAAGGTTTCTTTTCTCCCCCACTCCCTCTTTCTAATCATACTCCTGTGCCAAGAACCATCAGTATCTTTGCCCCTATCCCTGTTCTTGCTCTACTTAGTATCATCACCATGGCTAGGTGAAGAAGGCCTCAGAAATATTCCGGAATGGCAATTACTTTAGGTACTTGAAAGTACCAAAGCACAAATACTTACAGTAAAACCATGATGTGCCCCTTCAGGTTTATATCAAAAATAAACTTTCTGCAGTGAAATGATTCATTTTGAATTGGATGAAAGGTTCTGATGTTCCAGGATGGAAAGTGGCTTACAGAACAGCTAACAAAAATACTAAAACCTTGCATTCTTCAGGTTATATTTTACTTACACTGATCATTGCTTAAGAAATCTAGAACATAATTTTGCATAGGAATATGATATTTTTTAATCCTAAAGTTTAAAAATCTGAAAAATCAAACGTGGGACATTTGGGGGTAGAAACACCATGAGCAGTGTAGGAATAAAAGTATTATTTTTTTTCCAGTCCCGGATATCTTGGATTTTACTTTAAAAATAAACATCTATAGATAGAAGAAAAAAGTCCGCACTATTGTTTTCTAGGTTGGAATATGATTACAGAAGATCAGGATTAGAAGGATAAAAGAGAACAGAGGTCCTTCAGGAGAGTCTGTTCTCTGACCACTGGGACAAAATGTCAACATTATTGAAATGAAATTATATTCCTTTGCAAAATTATTGGCACTGGACTTGAAGAAATTAACACTTTAAAGTAGACACTGAGGGTTTAGTGATTACATCATTTTTGATTAAGAAGTAATAGAATAACAGTCTTGCTCTAGAGATTAGTGTAGAGCTGAAAGCAAGAAAGGAAAAATGTTAGAGCTTGCATTTTCTAATACTTTATGCTATTTATTTATTTTATGTTTAAGTCTCTTGCTTCCTGCCACATGGAAAAAGAAGTATGGTAGTTATCAGTAGCTTGAGAGCTATGAGAGTACACACCATCTATTCCAGAGCAGTCAAAGTGACAAGAAAGTAGTAGCCTTCCAGAGGGTGAAAGGATAAGAAGGAGACAGTAAGAAGATAGTGAATTAAAGAACATATGAGGGGAGAAAAAATGGTAGATAATTTAATGTAAGTTCAGCACAGTGACAGAAATCAAGTCAAGAGGCTAAAGAGTGAGTTCACTACCAAAAAATGAAATCCAGTAGCAAGTTAGGCAATAAAATGAAATTTACTGATTGGAAACCAAGAGATATTGTGCTACCCAGAATATTTGGGAAGGGAACAGGATAGCCAGCTTTGGAGCAGGATAGCCAGCTGAATCAATGCTGTTTTAGATATCAGTCAGCTATAGTGTAGTCAAACATTAAAAGAAAGATAAGAAGAAACATGTGAGGCATCAGGGATCCACAGAACTGGTTCTATCAGACTGGTAGACCAGGTAGTCACCTAAGAGAGCAAAATATTAAGAACAGAAAACAGGTTAGTGACTTTATTTTGCCAGTGGACATTCACCTGCATGAACATTTTCCCGATTGCCTGTGGCAGAAAAAACGTAAAGCAGGTGCTGATGGTTTCAGCCAGATATCATTACTAAAAAACAGAGATTAATTTGTCTGAAATGAGGGAAAAAATGCTGAAATGAGTCATCAAAACTAGAAATGAGAATCATGAGAATTATTCTCTAAAATCCATTTTGTATTTTACAGCTGTAGTTCCTAGTCTGTGTGCATGTATGGATGTGCATGTGTGTGTGCATGTCCCTGTTTTTGGTTTGTGTGGTTAGTAATTTTTTTACAAAAGCTATTCTGATGTCAGATTGTATTGCTTCTGGAAAGGTTTATGTCAGTCTGGGTTCTCTGTTCTCTCATAAGTGCAGCCTTTGTCAACACCTTTCTGACCCCTCAGTGACCTTTCAGGCTGAATTAGAGCGTTTAGGTTTTTGCATCATACAATAGAGTATATAAAAAAATCTTCTGTTTCCAAATGCTGCCCCTTTGGAATTTTTATATGCGATGATTACGTCCAGAAAAGTTTTGGCTTTTAGTCTTTTCTTATGTACCATATTTCTTATTTTCATAGTTATTTTTGAGAAATTGCCCTTTATGTTTGAAAATCAGTTTCTAATTATCTATTTCCACTTTTTTTGTTGTCTTATTTTATTTTCTTCCAAGTTCAATATTAGGACTTCTGAATTATTTCAGATCATAGGAAGAATTTTTGACTTTCTGAAATAGACTAGTTTGTGAAGATCTTTGCAATAATTTTAAGTTGCATTCTCATAAATTATAGAAAAAACCTAAATACTAAATATTCTGTTTATCTCATACTCATACTTTGTCTTTAACAGAAGCAAGCTAACCAGGAATACACAAAAACATCTGCTATGATGACATTTGTTTGTCAAATAACAGTTACATAGATCATGTTCACCAAACGGTTTCTCCTTGCTAAGTCTTTGAGGATTTTTATGAATAATTACAACTTTAGGCCACATCTACTTTCCTGTCCAATTCTATGATTTGCACAATTAAATTAAGAAAACATGAAAGAGAATTGCTTAAAAGAAAAAAACCATTATTTTAAGAAAGAAATTGGAAGAAACAGCAGCTCTATCTTTCATCAAAACTGTCAATTTGATGCACAAAGAGAAAGCAAATGCTTCAGTGCTGTAATAATGACCTTAAACATTATTTCTTTGAACTGTGAGTCTTGCCTTTTTCAAACACTGTCCTTTGGTTCCACACTGTAGAGAAAAATAAAAGAAGATAAATAATGGTTGAATACTTAACTAATGTATGTTCAGAATTGATAAGGTAAATAAATACACAGATTTTTATCTCATTTCTAGTGCAGTGCACATTTTAGTCCTCTTCAGAAAAAAAGCAGCTCTTTTTCTCCTTACAGAAGATTGATATTCTATAAGAAATGTAGTTTGAATGGACAAAAATTTATGTAAAATTTAAACAAAGCAATCAGTTAAGGGTAGAAAAAGAAGTACGGGGAATGGATAGTTGAGAGGAATTAGTAAAACCTTTTATATGCAAATCAATACGATATAAAAGCAATAGCTGAGAATAAACTAAGAGTATTAAGTGCAATCAGCAAAAAATTATCATATTCTGTGAAAAGAACGTTGGGGGGTTTTCCTACCTTTTTTTTTTCCCTTTACTAGAAATAAAGTGCTGAAGTATGTTTCATATAGAGAGTTTTTTCTAAATTATGTGATGTGCATAATATATTAATATTTGCTGTCATGAAAAGAAAAAGAATTTTTTTTTCCATTCATCAAATTGACTGCAACATCACCGTGTCTTGTTATATAAGAAGAGATTTCTCAGAGTAAGGGGAAGCATGTTCAGTACTATCAGCAAACTCTTGTAAGTGATCAGTTGGAGTTCATTTCTAATTAATTTCAATTTTTCCTATTCAAGGAGGAGCTTTTAATCAGAAATTATATCAAAGATCCTATCATAGGTTCTGTTAACGAGCCTTATGAGTTGCAACCTGGAGACTGGTCTAAATAGTGCTGGGTTCTGAAGAAGCATTTCTGATGACATGCATCCTGGCCAGGCTGCCTGTGAAACAAGTTGGAGTGATTATGTTGAGTCAAGGAGCAAGAGCATCGTTGGAGATTATAAACTGCAGCTTGCTGATTTTGCAAAAGTTGTCTGTTTTGGCTGCTTTTATGGAAGCAAATAAGAATGTCTCTGTTAACATCCAGATAACTAGGTTAATGATCCCTGGGTTGGGCAACATAACCCAATAGAATATGGATCATCAAAACCAGGAAAAATCCCGTGGAACAAGTGTTGCCAACTGCAATATGTAATGGCTAACAAGCAAAGATACAGGCCAAAACAAGGTAATTTATTTGAAACCACAAAGCAATCCTTAAAAAGCTTTAAAAATCAGGCATAAAATACATCCTGCCTGAAGTTCATGGGCCTTGAAATTATATCAAGAAAAAAACGAAGAATTTAAAACACGAATGCAAATCCAAACACTTCTCATTGAAAGTACAAATAAAGAACACAGAAATCAAAACCAACAGTGAGATCTGCATACAAATTTGAACTCCAAACTCTTAGTTATTTCATTAATTTGGATATTGGGACAGAGGGCAACACTGTGAGTAGGTTAAGGTTGGGAAAATAATTATAACATACTTCTAATAAAATCTTGGGAAGTTATCAAAATGACTTCAAACACAATGTCGTCTCTAGTAGAAAGAACTTTAGCTAAACAGAGAGAATAATAGCTGTAAGGTACCTCTGCTTTACTTTGATTATCAAGAAATGTCATACAATATTTGAAGCAATTTTGAGTAGACGCTCAGTTCTGCAGGTCAAAAGCCACATCTGTAGTTACATAACAAACCAGGACAACATATCTAACAAAGACTTAAAGAAGAATCTTATCTGTGAAATATCTCTGTGCATCTTATTCTTGTCATTCAAATTAATTTAATATTATTTTATCAGCAACTGATCTCATATGCAATATCGGAATTCTTATGTAATAATGTACTAACATATTTGCTGTTGCAAATCTATAATTTCCTGTTTTGTCTTAATAAACTGCAAGCCCAGCTCACTGCTTTCCAGTTCTTTTATGCCTATTTCCTTTGAAAATGGTGGGTGAGTCTTCACCTTTAACTGATACAAAATCAAGTTAAGAAATCCATGGACACTCTTAATTAATGGTAATCTAAATGTCAGTTTTTATAGACAGGCATTTTTTGTTTTCAAATAACATTAATCTCATTCTGTTTTGTGTACTTAAAAAGCCCAAAAAGACAGACTATCAAAACTATATGATTGCTACACATTTCAGAGTGTTTCTTATTTATTACAGATTAATCCTTGAATATATGAAAACTCAAAGGAATATGAACCTTTGGGTAGTCTTGTGAAACTTCAACTTTGCAACTTTGCCATTATGCAAGAGACCTGGAGAAAAAAACTTAGTTTTTACAAAGCATTATCTCATTATTTTTTTATATTTTTAATGTATTTGTAAAACGTTCAGCAAAGAAAGAATCTCTCCACAGACATAGTGACATTTTGGATTATTTCCCTGATGGAAACATTATTGTCCTGAAAATTCACTTTTACTTTTCTCCTAGTAATCTGTCTCTTTACATCCTAATTTTACTTAGCAAAAATATAGTTCACTATAATTGTAATATCATCAACAACAGCATGTTTTTTTCATTAAATTTCAAAGCAGATTTTCATTAAACGCTAGCCTGTATTTCTTTCCCAGATATTTTAAAAACCTATGATTTCGCTGTCTAATATAATGGCAGAATATTTTCCTTTTCCTACATGTGGGAAAGGATTTTGTTTGGTTTAGGTTTTTTGTTTTATTAAGGTTGAATTTGTACCCCCAAAGGTTTTTATTTCGTTTGGAATAATGATATATTTGCACACAAACCTTGGTATTAGCTGACAGATGCACAAACCAGACATACAAACCATACATCTACCACTGACCCAGCCTCAGCTGATAATTCTGTTACTGATCACTGTATTCTTTGAGTTTGAAAATGAACCCAAGTTTTATATTGGAGATTTTGTTAGCTTTTGTTCAAAGACTTCAACAGAAATAATATGTAATATTTCAGGATCCCAGGAAGAAAAAGCTAACAGAAGCTCTGGGAAAAAGCTTGGCTGTGAGGAACTGGTTAACATTAGAGGCAATACTGCTTTTCTGGTGCTCACTGTTATTCTGGTCTTGTTCAACTTCAGAGGACAACAAATCTTTCAGGATTTCTCACAGTTGTCACAAGAAAAACTATTGCGCATCTCCCAGCTCTTGCAGTGAATTATTTATCAGATTTCCTTGTTAGATTTAATTGTCTTTCATTATTTACCAAAGTACTGTAACTTCAAATTCAGTCAAACATTTTTCCATTTGTAAAGGTAAACAGAGACACTGCTTTTGTTCTTAGTAATAAGAGTCTAATTTAGTCAAAGCTTTTAAAGAAAATCTTAATCGAGATCCAGGTGAGGATAAAGAGGAATAATATACACAAAAGCTGAAAATGGATTTCAGTTACTTTAAAACTGTGATTTTAACAACCCCATCTCAGTAGCTACCAAACTTTAGAGACTTGCAAATATTTTTGGGGCCACAAGTTTTATTGTACAGTACACTTCATATTTTATCTTTCTGCCTGTTGTGAAGAAAGAAAATCTACTGCAGGCTGAACTATTTGTTATGTCAGCCTGAGCTGTAGTCAGAAATCTTCACAAATTAGGAGCGCACACGCTTCTCAGTGCATGCTTGTGTTCACACAGATGAACTCCTCACAAAGTGTTGGCTAGAATGCTTTGGAAGTAATATATATGTATTAGGTCCTTGTCAAGGTTCCTTGACTGAATACTCTAATATGTAAATTTATGGAGGAAAAAGTAAGAGACAACAACAACACTAGTTCTGATAGTTAATTTTTGAAAGGTGTCAATAGAAGTAGGAAAGAATGACCTGTCTGTGTTCAAGACACTGGTAGATCAGAATTTCCTTCGCTAGGAAACAGCCTACTTATGCTTTTGTATTCCTTTCTTAAACAGTTATTATATACACATGCAAACACACAAACACACATACATATATATCTGTACATATATACTATAAATAGATGAGATGCCAAATTAGCATTCTGGATTAAAAAAGCAGGAAGTTATTTAAGTACAGCACCCCTTGACAAAATATGTGCTACTCCTTTAGGCCCTTCTCAGTTGATATGAAGAGGCTGTTAAGTGTCTCTACAACGACCTCTGTAAATTTGAGATTAAGGATATGCTTCTTTATGACGTGTATTCTTCTTATAATTATGCTGTAATATTTTCAGTGCCTTAAAAATAGTTTTAAAACAAAATCTTACCATGTTCCTATATGTGCTTATATTTGAGTTCCAGGGATCTACTCATACTTCAAAGAATAAACACAGGTATGAACCATTCCAAATGTAGGTCTTTATTTCTTCATATAAATATATAATAATACTATAAAATTATCTTTCCTTGGAATATAGACAATAACTTTTATATCACTCGTGATAGCTTGTGGAGAAATAAGGAAATGAATATCAAATGTATGTACATTTTATATAGTTATTGTCTCGCAAAAACTTAGCACAATTGGCAATAGTCAAGAGAAAAAACATTCCCGAGGGAAAGAAAAAAGTAAAGATAACTGGAGTGGAAGATGAGGTTTAATGAGTGCTTTATTTCAGCTGCTTCAAACTTGCTGGCAATTACAAATGTTTACAAATCCTAATTTGAGGGATGGTGTATTAAACTAAAACCACTGAGAACAATTCTGGGTCCCAGTTCTAGGTGGTTTGCATAGCTTCAAAACAGCTGCTACAAAGTTGCTCTAAAGACTCCCTCTAGGTTATTTCAGAGGTGTATACAGTTATCCATTACATTCCTTTAATTCAAGAGACAGTGGCAGCTCTAATGCTTTTCAGCTAATAGGAATTTCAACAGCAAATTTTATAGTAGATTTGTGTGCGTGTATGTCTTTTCATGTACGCAGCAAGGAGAATGTTTGAATAAAAAGTACTGCACAAAACAACAGTTCAAACCTGTACTGGGTTGACCCTACCTGGAGGCCAGGCACCCACCAAAGCCCCTCTGTCACTCTTCTCCATAGGTGGACAAGGGAGACAAAATATAATGAAGGTTCATGAGTTGAGGACAGGGATTCACTCACTGAATAGTGCCATGGGCAAAACAGACTCAACTCAGGGATATTACTTGAATTTTATTGCTAACAAAATCAGAGCAGCCCCGTGGAGAAAAACTTGAGGGTTCTCATGGATGAAGAGATGGACATGAGCCGAGTGCATACACACAGACCAGAAATTCAACCACATCCTGGGCTGCATCAAAAGAAGTGTGGCCAGCAGGTCGAGGGAGTTAATTCTGTCGCCCTACTCTGCTCTTGGGACACCCCACCTGGAGTGCTGCATCTAGCTCTGGGATCCTCAACACAAGAAGGACCTGTTAGAGCAGGTCCAGAGGAGGGCCACAAAGATGATCAGAGGGCTGGAGTACCTCTCCTATAAAGACAGGCTGAGAGAGCTGGGGTTGTTCAGTCTGGAGAAGAGAAGCAGCCCCCTTAAGGGGGCTTAATAAAAAGGAGGGGAGAGGGATTTTTTTATATGGGTAGATAGCCTCCCTAGAAGATTTCAAAGCCAGGTTGGATGAGGCCTTGAGTAACAGGTTCTAGTGAATGGCATCCTTATGCCTGTCTGGAAGGCTGGAAGTAGATGATCTTTAAGGTCCCTTCTAACCCTCACCATTCTATATGATCTCTAAAGCAAGAGCTACCCTCAAAAAAATTTTGGCAGCCTAATGGCCAAATCAACTCTTGATGTAAACTGTCTGTAATCTTGGCAAGGGTATTTCACCTCCCCCAAGACAGTCACAGCTACTAGATTGTAGCAGCTCTGAAGACAAGGTGAAGGAGAGGATTTGTCTCCTTATGAAGAAAAATTGTGCTTATTATTTTATGTGAAATATTTTCTCTCAATTATATCACCCTGAGTGCTCCCAAATGGGAGGATGAATCATCTAAGACTTTTTATTCTTAAATCTTTCCCAGTACAAATAAGTCAAAAGGTTGAAAATGTGCCTACACAAAGAGATGGAGTTCTTTACAGCTGAACTTCTAAGTCACATGTTTTGGACAGTTTTCTTTAGACCATCTGTAAATTGATGTAATTCAGAGTAAAAAGAGTGGTGATAATCCATAATACTGGGAATGTTTCTAATTGTTCTAATGCCATAATTATTAGGGTATCTTTAAGTACCTATGTGTGAAGGAGCAAGATTCAGGATGGGAGCGGTTCCAGGCGTGGAGAAAGACATACAGCAATTGACAGGACTTTATTATATGGACTTTACCGTTATTATGTGGTTTCAGATATGTGTATTGCATTGTACCCACACTACACAGCGTAGCCCTGGGCAGGCCCGGGCTTGCCACGAGTTTGCCTGTTCCCTGCTTCCCTCTCTGATAGGCTGAAGAAGCTGCAGAGAGGAGACAGTTACCATTTGCCCTTTCCTTCTCCAGTTCCTCCCACATTCCTCCCCCTTTGCCTGTGTCCCTACCCCGGTTTGTTCCTCCTTTTGTCTGTCTCATGCTCCACCCTGTGTTCTAGCCCTTTCGCCGCCTAAACCCATAAAACCTTGGCACACCTTAATAAAGTTCCATTTGCACCTCTGCCTCGACTCTGGACCCATCTGTGCTGTGTCATGGCCCCATCTTCCCTCGGACCGTGGCACCTGTGCTTTGTTGAGAACGTTTTATCTTCTTATATTTTGTGTCAAGTATTCAACATTCAAGTATTCAACAAATATAGTTATCAACAAACTAGATATTGGAGAAAATGGTTGCTTTACAGAACAGACTAAGATGAATTAAAGACTTATGTGATGCATTTGATCTTATAGGCATTTATGAAATGGTGCCCTCACCCAGATTATTCTACAGTCTTTACCTATTAGATTTTTTTCCACCTATGTAATCTTTATGATGAAAGCACATGGTCCACAAAATCACTGTCAATAAAAACCATAGTGATTTCAAAACTTCAATTCACTCCATCTCAGTTTTCTCAAGAGTCTTTCTTTCTTCATAATCAGAGCTATGAGATTTAGATAATTGTCATAAAGTAACTGAGAAAGAGCAATACATTGATTAATGTAAATCCCTGTACTTTGCTTGGCTAATAATAGCAGCCTGCAATTCAGAGTATGGGAATTTGCACACTATGCTAAATTACTAAGATAGAACTTAACTCTATCATTATGCAAATATAAGTGCAATAAAATGAGTGACTAAGAAATTAGTATACATACTAAGCTGCAAGGGTGAATCAGTCAAAAATGTATCAACATTCCTGAATTATGACTGGCTGAAACATTTTCAATTTTGAAGTAAGAGTGCTGGGATAATTAAAATATGCAGAAATACAGAATAGGAAGAGGAGGAATAGAGCCTGAAACAGTTTTCATTGACTTTCCTGGAAGTTAATTTTGTCACTGTTCCTACTGCAAAATGAAGATAACATTTGTTCACCTTATAAAGATACCTGGGCTCTTAAACCCTTAATGAGCTCTGAGACCCTTAAATGAAAGAGATAAGCTGGAAGTCTTAGGTGGCTATAACAATGATGATTAATATTAAGAATATGTTAAAAAATGCAGTCATTTTATTCATGCTTCCATTTAAGTTTTTATCTGAGGAAAATTATGTTTTTATGACATTTGAAAATAATATTGAATTTTGGCTATTTTTTAACTCAGATATATTAGTTCTGGCTATAAATATAATGGTATGGACCAAAGCGTATCATAGCAGTGAGACTTTTCTTATTCTTTACTCATATCTCATTTAGAGCTCATTAAATGGTATGTTAAAGTAAACATTTACTATACATTCTAGATATTCTAACTGTAAAGCAGATCCTGGTCATCTCAGGTAAAATCGTGTGATAAGTAATTGCTATGATGATGTCAAACCTGTTATACATGATATAAAGGTGGGATCTAGGAAATGGATAATTATGTTGATTTCTGTATGAGATTTTCCTGATATTTAAGCAAAATTTTCATTGTATAAGTCTGTTGTCTAAGAATACATCAAAAATATTGATCGTTATTTAGACCCTATGATTCAGCATAAAGTTGCCTGGCACCTAGACTGCAGGACTTCTGTCTCCAGAAGATTCTCCCCTCACCTATTAGCTCGTTTCAGTAGCAGAACAAATAACCAAACTCATAAAATATATAAAATAGCAAACACTAAAAGAACCTGTTTTAGAAAACTGTGGATAAACACTATGGTTTCTGCCATTTACATCATTGTTTACATTCTATGTTTTAAATCAGACTTGGTTTGCATTTCTTTTTCACTTTTCAAAAGAGCAATCATAATTTCACTGCCAGGAGCTACAAAATATCACAATTAATTTTTCTTTGCTAGAATTGTTGTCCTATGCCGCACTCTACAGGGACTTTTCACACTTTATGCCTGCACAGTCTCAGTTTATAAGCTTCTTATTGTAAAAGGACTTCTACTTCTGAAGATTGAGCATTGTCTGAGCTCACCAAGAGGTGAAGGAAAGGGATGGAAATCAGGAGAACCACAGGTATGTGTGCACAGCATAGCACCCATGAAATGCCATCCACTGGATCACGTTGCTGCTGTTTGTTGGTATCATGTCTACAGCAGGTCAAAACTGTCAAGTATTTTGCTTGATATACTCCCAGAGAAAATGGCAGACCTAAACAAGGCATTACCATAGGCGGCACTCACAGCTGTGAAATGTTGGTGTATTGTGGTGCCAAAAATACTTTGAAAAGCAGCAGCAGAACCTGGAGAGGCACTGACCAGTGACTCTTCCTTCAAAGGCCCTAGTATAAAATTCACGTCTTCTTTTTCAGCTGAAGAATTAGCAGTTAGAGATGATAAGAGACTTTAGACTCCAAGGTTGATGTTTTTTCTCACTGTCTGTGAAATGAAAAGACAACCATATGCATAATGATGAAAGACAAAATAATCACTAATGATTTTAAAAAGTAAATGTGTAAGGACATCATGTGCAAGTGAGAATGGGTGCAGATTGTAATAAAGATTAGAGGATACAAATGCTGAATATGAGAGGTTTAATTCCTTGTTACATGTCTGTCTGGTCTACACTGCTGGCCAGGGTAAGCTATATGAAATAGAGATCATATGAAATAGAGTACTTTAAGTATTAACTTCCCATTCTGGAGCTTTGCATTAGCCAACAATGCAATCACAATACTAAGAGACTTTTAAAAAAAATCTTATCATGAAACATCTCTCCACACCTTTTTGTAGAGAAAAATACACCTGCAGCCATTTAAAGGTTTTTATTGATCTGAATTCTACACAGGCAGAAACTATGTCAGCTGTAGAAATCCTTAAAGATGCAATTCTGACATGATGAAGTAAGCCAACTGAATTTCTAAATATTAATTATTAAACAATATGATGCTTCAGATTTGCAAGATTTTTAAAGTTCCTCTTTTTTTTTATTAAAGAGGTCTATATCACTACAAACATTTTTATAAATATGTATCTGTAAGTAAGAACATAATAAATAAACGAATTCTAAATTATCGAAAACAGAGCTCAGATGTAAAATCTTCTTCTTTTAAAATTTTGCTTGGTTTTTTACTTGTTTTTTTAAATGCAGTTTTGATCCAGTTCCCTCCTACCCAATTTCTGATTTGAAAAGTATGGAAGGAGACTGTAAGAAGATGCTGTGTTTCAGGTAAAACCACAACATTTTTCAAATATATTTGTCACTTCATCTCTTCAAAACAGCATTTAGTGCATGTTGAACAGTGTTAGGGCAGTGAACCATTGAAAGCTTTTTTACAATGGAGACAGTTTTTCCTAACAGCACATTAGATAAATTCTGACACAAAAGAAGAAAAAGCAATTTTGTTGTCTGTTGTTCTCAGATATTTCATGGTGATATGGAAATATTTTTGAGAGAGTTTTCACAGGCATATTTCCTTTGTTGATGACAAGATGAAGTAATAACCACAGTAATTTAATAAATAATGATATGTGGTACTCTGACCTATATCTCAGTTAACAGCAACACATAGGAATATTTAGACAAGAAGGTTGAAGATAGGGAATCGTACCTGGTCCCTAGGTTGAACTACAGGAAAGGGAAAGTAAATAGCAGAGAAAGAGCCAGCAGAATAAAAAACAGGGAAATTTTTTTTAGGATACCATGTTGGGATAATGACTAAATACGTGTGGAGAGTAACTTTCTTTGACACAGCATTGCTGTAAACAGCTTTGAAGCCAAAAATGTGTTTCTGACAGGGATATAACTGAAAAGATTCCATGCCATATTTTTTAGAGCTGCAAGTCAGAGTACTAAAGTCTTCAAATAAGCTGATTGAGAGAAAGAGTTGTTTTGTATTAGCACTTTTGTGAAATGAAAGTTTACCCTATAGGGCAAAATGTAATTGGCATCTTTTGTAATCAGGACCATTCTTTCTCTGCCTAGCACTATCCATCATGTTAACTATTGATTTTTCTTTAAGGGAAGAAATAGCAATAGCAATCTAATGTCCTACCTTACAACATCTAGGAGATAAACTGATGGCTTGATGGAATTAAAGCACAATTTAGGACTAGATTCTGGCAAAGACAGTTTCGACAGCACATTCCCTTTGTTCCTGCAAAAAATGCATGCAAATTTTTACCGCTCTGAGTGGGTAGTATGTTTAACACAGAATTCAGACTCTCTTACATTAAACAACCAACAGGCCAGTGGCATCTCTCTAGAGGATTGTTAAGGAAACTTTCCTGTCTGACCATCCAGGTGCTGCTCTGGCCATCAGACTTACACCACCTGAGCTGGGACTGAGACCCCTTCACAGCAGGTAGTTCCAGTGAGCCACTTGACTCCCTACACACCCCGCACTCACACAGTCAGACCAAGTTTCCTTCCCAGCTTGACCCCAGGTTTCCCATGGCAGAGTCAATCCTTAAAATAATTTAACCATGGTGCAACAACAAAATAGCAGCTCAAGCTGGTGCCTCCAAGCAGGGACCCCAAACAAACATACCCGTGGTCTTTTATCCCCTCACAGTCTAAGCCTGGGAAAGTCTGGGGTCTAGGCTCCTGCTGTGTGTTTGAGTTTTCAGTCCTCTGGCTGGGTCACAGGTCCTTGTGACTTTTGTCATGCAAAGTGTCAGTGCCAGGATTTCTAGTATGAAAGTATGTTCAATGGATATTCTCAGAGGGTACTTAGGATTCACCAACTTCTTTAGAAATACTGCTGGAAATATCAATAATGCTATTGTTCTTTCCAGATTTACCTAATGAATTGTTGTCGTGGTGAAAATACACAAGAAATCTTGTGGACTATTGGATACAATAAAAATTATGGAGTGACTGCATCAGTGGACAAGAAAAGGGCTACAGATTTCATTTATCTGGTCTCCTGTAAAGACTTTGACACAGACTCCACAACATCCTTCTCTTTAAATTGAAGAGAATTGGACTTGATGAGTGGACTGTTAGATAGATAAGAAAGTGGTTGGACGGTTGCATCCAGAAGGTAGTGGTCTGATGGACATCAGTGACAAGTAGCGTCCCTCAAAGGTCTGTATTGGCACCCGTGTTATTTAATATCTCCATTAATGACATAGATGAAGTGATAGAGTGCACCCTCAGCAAATTTGCTGATGACACCAAGCTGAGTGGTGCAGTTGACACACCTGAAGGACAAGATGCCATCCAGAGGGACCCGGACAAGCTCAAGAAGTGGGCCAATGGGAATCTCATGAGGTTTAACAAGACCAAGTGCAAGCTACTGCACCTGGGTCTTGGTAACCCCACCATCAACACAGGCTGGGGGATGAACAAATTGAGAGCAGCCCTGCTGAGAAGGACTTGGGGGTGCTGGTGGATGAGAGGCTGGACATGACCTGGCAATGTGCACTTGCTGCCCAGAAAGCCAATTGTGTCCTGAGATGCATCAAAAGCAGCATGGCCAGCAGGTCGAGGGAGGTAATTCCATCCCTCTACTTGTCTCTGGTGAGGCCCAACCTGGAGTGCTGCATCCAGCTCTGGGGTCCCCAGCACAGGAAGGACATTGACCTGTCAAAGTTGTCCAGAAAAGGCCCACCAAGAGGATTAGAGGGATCAAGCACCTCTTATACAAGGAAAAGCTGAGAAAATTTGGTTTGTTTAGCCTGGAAAAGAGAAGGCTTTGGGGTGACCTAATTCTGACTTTACAATACCTGAAAGGAGCCTACAAGAAAGATGTAGAGGGAATTTTTACAAGAGCATGTAGCAACAGAACAAGGGGGGAGTGGGTTCAAATTAAAAGATAGTAGGTTTAGATTAGATACAAGGAGGAAGTTCTTTGCTGTGAGGGTGGTGAAGCACTGGAATAGGTTTCCCAGAGAAGTTGTGTATGCCCCATCACTGGAGGTGTTCAAGCACAGGCTGGATGGAGCTCTGAGCAACCTAGTGTAGTGAAAGGTGTCCATGCCAATGGCAGGGGGGTTGGAACTTGATCTTTAAGGTCCCTTTCGACCCAAACCATTCTATGATTCTATGAAACATTTCTAAAGGACCAATTCCTATGGTGTTTTGTCATTCTTCAGTTACACATCACATCATGTACCTAGGAAAGCTCAAGAGAATTTTTAGGAACTCAAGTAATAACTAAGATTTTTACTAAAGATGGATAATGGAAGCTTGCTTGGTATCTCTGTGTTGACATCTTAAGATCTCAAAGGAAAAAAAAATGCAGTATTTTCAGGAGGCAATGCACAATAGTATAGTCTTTGCTCCTTTGTTCTTTGATGAAAAGAAACAAACAGATAAGATTCCCTATAAAAATGATAGTTCTCAATCAAGGAGATATTTATTGCATACCAAAAAAAACCCCAACCAAACAAAAATAGAGACTACATTTTATGGAATTTTTAAAGCCATTGAAATAGAGGTAGCAGGATGTAAACTGCTCCCACTTGTTTATGCCAATAAAAAGCTGAAAATCCTAGGGGAATTACCTGCAGAATCTCCTTCATTTTTAAGAGACTTTATGAAAGCCATATGTCATAATTTCTGTGCTGAGGCATCAATTTCATGGTGCACAAAGTCAATTGTCATAAATGAGAATCCATATGTGAATTCATACCCTCCTGACACTGAACAAGGTCTGATTTTTTACCTCCTAGCCTTCTGTTGTTCAGTCAGTTTTAGAACTCTGGAATTCAGATTGTTCAGCTTACTTGACCAAACCAAAACTAATTTTATATTTCTATATCATCATAACAGAAACAAGCAAGACCATGACTTAACTAAACAAATGACATGGAGCAGACCTGGCATAACACATTTGAAAAAGTTCAGGGTTATAAATGAAATTGATTTGATAATTTTAATAGTTTCAAAACACCAGGGCATTCTTCACAATCAGTATAATTTCTATTTAAGAAACAATAAACTGATACTTATCAGGGGAAGTTAAATCAAACAGTGAACTGAAAAAATATTAAAAATGCTGACTTTATGCAGTCTGTAAGATTCTATCTGAATATACAGACTTCACTTGAATATTTTCTAAAAGAAACTCTCATTATACTGTTTCTCTCAGGAATGATCATTTTGACAGTTAAACGTTGTCACCAGTTTAATTGTACTTAATTCATGTAGCAGAGACAGTGGAATAGACCAATGTCTCCTGCTTCCTGCCTTGAAAAGGCTATCTCTCTTCATTGGGATATTCAGAAAAGAGGTCATTCAGAGGGCAGAGAGGGGAGCATTAAGTTCTGACTCAAGAAACAGGTTTCAAGCATTTCATGTGTTCATGCCAAAAGTAAGTGAGAAGTATCAATGTCTTCTACAGTCTTGGGAGTTAAAAGATAATTACAGTACAAAACTGTAATGTAAATCAGGCTTCATACACATTACTGTAATGGAGAAATACTAGATTACTGCAGCTGAGGACATGTTCTACAAATGAATGTAGCATGTGAAATACAAATCAATTTTCCATCTCCTCTTAAATCCTAGAAGCTTGAGAGTATTTCAGAAATCAATCCAGGATCAGCTCGTTCTCTCTGGAGAGACTGATTTCCTATCAGGGGAACACTGAACTCTAACAGAAGGTAAAAAGGATGTAATACTGTCGTTCTTTCTGATTTACGATTTTATCATTAAATAAAACAGACAACAGTGTAGGATTACTGCCATTTCTATATTGCTGTTTTCAGCATGCTCCCAGTGGAGGCTTGACCAGAGAGATGCTCGGGCAGCCTCCAGCTGTTGCCCTGACCCTGACTGAGAGGAAACTGAATATGGCTCTGAGGGGTAGTGTAGGCATCTGGCTGCACGTGATGCCATCCCAATGTCAACAAAATGCTGTGCAAGTGGCCCCTGGCCTGTTATATTTAGATGTTGCATTTTGACTAACAGACACTGAGAGAACGTACAACTGCAAGATGTTGTGCACTATGTCTTGTCTGCATCTTCACCTCGTGCCTGCGATAAACACCCCACAGGCTATCCCAACCTGCAGAACATTAATGACTTAAACGGTGGGAATGGTTTTAAACTGACAGAGAGTAGGTTTAGACTGGCTGTTAGGAAGACATTCCTTACTATGAGGCTGGTGAGACACTGGAACAGGTTGCCCAGAGAAGTGGTGGATGCTCCATCCCTGGAAGTGTTTAAGGCAAGGTTGGATTTGTTCAAGGCTTTGAGCAACCTAGTCTAGTGGTGGGTGTCCCTACCCTTGACACAAATTTTTGTTCTTATAAGTAATCACTTGGATTTCAAAAGCGGACAGTTATGAGTAATAAGCCCATCTTTACCATGTAATACAAAATAAATAAATTATTATTTATGAAAAATATCCTGATTTGGACTGTTCATATCAAGCTAAAGAAGTTTTTTGAGAAAGGAGAACACTGACATGGACTTTGCTGATTGTTTCCTATTCATCAATGTTATGTATTCTGTTTCTTAAGTCTCAGATATTGAGAATGATGCTGGAGGTCAATTGTATGTTATATATAGTTCTTGGTCTTCCTCAGACTTTTTGAGTCTTCTAGGAGGGTGTATGAGCAAAATTATGCTGGAGCTGAACATATAACATATGCTCAAATAAACATAATAATTTTAGGTTATATAAACCAAACTTTTTTAGTTTTATATTAAACAGACATAATTTCAGAAAAAAAAATCACTGGGAAGATATTAAAAAAACTAGCATTTGTACCTTTACACAGCACTGTACTTTCATAAAGTGTTTTATACCTCATTTTAAAGACACCTGCCATGACATTTACAAGATTAAATTATCCTATGTGCAATAGAAGCATTATTTTCATAACAAAGATAGAGTATTACAAGGAATTTTTTAATATTAAGAGAAACTAAAGCCAAATATTCAGGGGTTTTTTATAAAATTTTATGGCTAATTCAATAAAGTCAAGTAAAACAGCAAAGTGTTTCATAGATGGAGAGAAAATCAGAATATAAAAAATCAGAGGATTTCATATTTTATATGGAATAATTATTAAAAGAACTGCTATTCCATTAGATCTTTTTTCCTGGTTATATATTGAGGAATAACAGAAGAAAATAAAGTTTTCTTCTTAGTATTGCTACTTCCAATTTGATACCTTTAGCATTAGTTGCCCAAAATAAAGCTTGATTGAATCTCAGACTGGACCTTGATGATGCCAGACTTGCATAGGAGATCATAATTCTACAATGTTTCATGTACAAGACAACAGAAAGAACTAGTTATCACTATTGTCTAGGACTCAGACTAAAAAGGCTTTCTGGACTTGCCCATTATACATAATCAGCTCTGAAATACCATTAAAGTATTTAAAACCATATTCTTTTAATGGCAAAATGTGGTCCTATAACAAAAAAGGGCAATTCTACATTGAAATAGAAAAAGATTTTAGAACACACTGTAAGCAGTACGCAAGACTTGAGTAAAATTTTATACTAATTACAAATAGAGATTTTCAGGTATTGTAATATCACAATAAAAGCTAAACTGAGTCCAAAGAAAGCTCTAAGAAAAAAAATTCTCTACAATGATTTTGCATTGGTCACACATCTAAACCAAAAAATACTTCCTTTCTCTTTTCTCAAACTTTGAGTAAATCACACATGGTGATTTAGAATTTAGATTGTGACTGTCTCTTAAAGTTCCTCTCCAGACTGATATCAGGAAAAAAAATTTGCTTAACCACACATATTTTTTTTTAAAGTAAGCAGTGTTTTCCTTACATTGCAGTTCTTTGTGTTTTCTTGCTTATGCTCCAAACCCTGATAGGCCATGGCTTGCTTTTATATACCAGCTGGATTCAAGGTGTTAAGTTTTACAAGACGTAGACTTGGCAACTCTGTTCACTGCAAATGAAAACATTAAAAAGTAGACAAGTTTCCTCAGTGATCATTCGCACTTTCTGTACACATATTAATAAAGGTAAGATCTAAATAATTTCACAAGGAATAGCTTTATGAATTTCAAGTCAATTCAAAACTTTAAGTACACAGTACACAGTAATAAATCTATTTTGTGACTAGTTTACTAGTATTGATTTGGGCTCGAGATATATTTTCACTCTATTAGACCTCTACAATATGTTATTTACGGTAATGTCTACTTTCTGTGTCTGTGAGTCCCATTCTATTATCCAAATTCCCTCTGGTTTCAAAGGTTAAAATATGCTTTTAATGATGAGTTGAGACCCCTATTTATATCTTTTGGGAGGAGAACTTACACCTATTGTAAGAAAGACATAAAAAAAGTTGCTAAAAAAGACAGAAGGTGGAGCCTATAGCTAAAAATCAAAGCAAGACTGATAATACATGGGAATCCTGTTACAGGAAATAACTAACCTATGTGGCCCAGGTATGTTGGGACTGTTCTCCCCCTGTACTTCTGTGAGACTTACCCGTGAGCTTAAGTATCTGGAATGATGAGGCTTCTTTAAAACAGAGCCTAAATAGCTAATAAAAGCATACGGCTCAGAATCCATCAAAAGATGTCTAGGATTTTAAAATTCATTGTTCTCATAGAAGCGAGAACAAAAAAAAATATTTATTTCTTAGCACATTATAATCTTTCCATCAGCTTATATCATATTAATATTCTGCAAATGTTAAACACCTCTCCTTTGCTATCTCACAGGTTTCACAGGTCATATCTGTACAAAAAAAAAAAACAAAACAGTGTTAGGTTTGAGACAGCACCACAATTATGGTCTGTAATTGTATCGTGGTTACAGTCTGTTATGGCTGCACGCTCAATCATTGGCATGGTCCTTTACAGTTCTGGCCAATGTCAGGTGGCATTCTGCCATGTGCTGCCCAAGCACAGGTTGGCACAAACAACTCTTGAGAAGGACGTGCCACACAGGCAGTTTTGCTGCTGCCCACTTCTTTTGGGGGAGAAGAGAGTATCGATGAATGCAAACTGGGCTATGTCATTTTGATCTCAAAGCCAGTGAAAAAGTCTTAATATCCTATACTCTTAGCCCCAGGGACCAATGAATGATCTACATCTTTACAGAGACGAATTCTGTTGGCTCCTCAAATGCTTATAAAGCCATTCTTTCAAATTTCTAATTGATTTGTGAAAATATAGCCATCTATGGTTTCATGGATCTTCTGCAGCCAGCATAAGTCCCAGCCACAATGCCATGTCCTACCACTTTTAATACAATTTAGTAGCTACATGTTACAGATCCATAAACTGAAAATAAAATATGATCATAGTAACATTAAAGATTATCTGGGAAAAAATTTGTTATTTTCTGAGGATTTTTATAAAGCTATGGAGATTGGAAAAGTTATATGGATCAGGCTGCACTTCTTTAACACATAAAGTGAATGCATTATTTTAGGAGTCCCAGATGAAAAGGATGGTGTTTGAAGAAATGCAAGTCTGAAAATTAATTTCAATTTTGAATAGAGCAGTGACACTTCTGTCAAAAAGGAAGGATATGTATTTATATTAATGATGCTTTAATGACGCTTTAATGATGCTTTAAAATGTTGTGCTATAATATAATTTATTCCATTGGGATAAATTCCTGTTTTCTAATTAAGAAAGAAACACTCTGCTAAAAAGCATAGTGTTTCTTTCTTCATTTAAATTGAAGATAATATGAACAATTACCAGATTTGGAAAAAAAAGGGGGAATTAATTTTGATTAAAAACTTTAAGTTTAGAAAAAAAGTTATTTTCTGGGGAGTGAGTAGAACAGAAGGTGTGCAGAGAAAAGGCCATACAGAGAATATATCTCATGGCCTGGTGCTTATGGCTGTCCTCTACTTTGTGAATGGCTGAGGTCCAACCCCTATTATGAAGGAAACATGTAGAACATTTCAATGGATGAGCATATGTTGAACAAGTCCCAGAGAGCACCAACTGTTTTAGCTGTTGTTCCCACATAGAGATCAATTCTCCTGCTGTTGTCGAGAAGCAAAATGTCAATTTGCTGTTGGGCAAGACAGGGTTGATGGTACTTAACGTCTGTGGAATGAAGACACAGAAGACAAAATAATTAATGCAGTTCTTTCTTGTAGTCAGACCCATACAGTTGTTTGAGGGGCAGTATTCAGGTCTCTGGTGTTTTTAGTCACTTAAAAATGTATTTGAATAATAAATATTTTAACACTATGACATTTGTGAACAGAGAGACTGAATGTTGGGGATCTACTTAAGTCTGAAACTGTGCGTTATTTCAAAGCATAGAAACGCCATAGCACAATATATTAGGTTATATAACATACTAAGTTAAAGAGGAGAAGGTTAGAGACCTTCTCCTCTTTAGCAGTTGAGAAATACCTCTGCAGCCTCATGGAGACCCTCCTCTCATTGTGAAAGGTAGCAAGCCTCTTCTGTCTTTATGAAATGGAAGAATTTCTCCAGAGTTCACTCCAGAGTCAGGGAGCAGGGGTAGTATAGCATAGCATTGCCACTGCTTAATATCCCGAAGGGTGCAGAATTTTGGAGGCAGTAGACACAAGTTCCTTGTTGTTAACAGGACTATAGTATCACACTTTCACCTCACTTGAATATAATTTACTATTAACGTTATTTCTACAAGTTCATATGCAATATTTCTTAAACACCTTGGAGAACAGGAATCTTGGAACAGCATGATCAGTCCTTGCATCACATTATTGTGGCAGGAACACAGTGTTGCGGCTTGCAGCCTGGTTGATGGATAACTGCAGTCATTCAACCACTTTCTATCATTCCTAATATATCAGACTAAGCTCATGTATTAGTCTCCTGAAGGTCTTACAGTACACATTTTCATCCCTCTTTTAACACCATGTAATACATAATACTTAAATTTCAATTTAACCGATTTTTAAAATTTAACAACATCATTACATCACTCACCTTGTAACATACCACGACCCCACAAGAGAGGGTGGGGACTTTGTTCTAGTTGTGAAGACAAATCTTTCATAGTAAATTTATGGTCATATGATGTGACACTGGCATTGCTGCTTAGCCTGTATTGTCGTTTTCTCCCACATCCAGTGTGTTTCTGAGTCCTCCTCAGCTTTATATAATAAACTAAAAGAAGGTAAACTATTCTAGTCAAATATACCCATCTTAGTAGCCCTTGAATAGAATGGTTCAAATTTGAATTCTATTTTTCTGAACACTGGCAACCAGATTTGTATGTAGCTTTTTTATGTGTCCTCTGGTGCCTCTCATTACTACTTCCTCTATTAACACCAAAGTGCTTCTGAAACCTGCTGGTGGCTTCCTTGCCCTCTTCATTTTTGACTAAATCTATCACAAGATAAAGGAGAAACATGGTCAGTTTCTAATTGCACTATTTATATTATAGTCACTGGATTTTTGAGTTCTATTTCATGCTTATATGATATACCAGTTCTGTTTTGCTTGGACAATAATGTCTTTATTTTGTCAGCACTTTTGTAAGCATACTGTAGATTTTGTGTCAAAACCACTAATGAACCTATAAAACAAGATAGATCACAAGACCAGTACTAGAGAGGAAATCTATTAATAAATGTTTTTCAATCCCATTTGACATTTTCATAAACCAGTAAAAATTAGTAAATGAAAAGACTTCTAAAAAACCTTACATTTGATCCAAAATATTTATGCATTTAGTAGTTATGAACCTGATAAAATTTTAAAACATCTGATTGTTAGAATTAATTTAAATTCATCTTCAGCAAAGATGATTTTATTATGTTTTAGTAAAGAAAAAACAACCCAAACACACTTTTTTTTCATTACCCTAAACAGATTTGAGAAACTACCTCCAGCCTGTTTTCACTTCTGTATTGTCATTTCTGAAAGTGGGAATTGTACTCAAAAGGTCACAGTTAAAAACAAAGAAATTATGAAAACAAGTTGAGAGAGCGTGGGTTGTTCAGCCTGGAAAAAAAAAGAGTCTGGAGAGGCTTAAAGCAGCTGTCCAGTACCTAAAGAAGGCCTACAGAAAGGCTGGGGATGGACTTTTTATAAGGACATGTAGTGATAGGAAAAGGGAGAATGGCTTTAAACTGAAAGAGGGTGGATTTAGATTAGATATTAGGAAGAAAATCTTTACTGAGACACTGGAACAGTTTGCTCAGAGAAGCTTTGGATGCCCCATCCCTGGGAAGTGTTCAAAGCCAGATTGGATGGGACTTTGAGCACCCTGGTCTGGTGGAAGAGGTTACTAGATGTTCTTTAAGGTCCCTTCAATCCAAGCCATTCTATGATTTTGTGAAACAAAAAAGTAAAAAGAAGAAGAGTGATATTTTGTAAAACCAATCCTGGAAAAAACAGGCCATCTACACATTGAAGCTATTATTTTCAAATGCTGAATAGTAAAACCATGAGAAATTGTATTTTTAATAGAATTAAATTATATTACTCGGAAAGGATTATATTTCTTGTTAAACTGGAGGTAAAGAGCCTAAGTATGTACAGTATTATGAATTATGGAAATACGTTCCTATCTACTTTCTTTCTGAAGTTCATGCATTTTGCCACACAACATTTGAAAACTTTTGGAAGAAGGTTTGGCCTAATGAGTCCCAGTATGCCGTGCAATGTTAGGATGAAAAGTCTATTATGCTTCTACTTTGATCTTTTTATGGACAATTTTCTGAGCATACTTGCTTGTGTTACTTTTATACACTTCTTCTTTTACCTGCATTAATCATTTTCAGTTTCATACCTTGTTGGGTTTCAAAATATGATATCTGCAGAAAGAAATTTGAGTGGTCTCTGCAGCAGGCCATGGAGAACAGAAACTGGAAAAAACCCTCTTCACTAACCTCATCTCTGTGGACTCTTCCTGCCTTCTTCAGGAGGATTTAAAGAGACTCCTTACATGATGTTATCACATACCCTGCCTGAGCCAGAGAATCCACATCCTGATCTCATCAGACCTCTACATAAAACCCATTGTGTTCCCCCCTTTGCATATGTATACTCTGTATCCCTTGCATCCTGTAGATCCAATACATAACCCCCCTGTAAAATCCCCAAGATAAAGTAGGTTTTTTTCCATGAGTTAATTCCTAAGACCCCAAGATGTGTTAACCTGGGTTTTCCCTTATGTCATCCTTGTGAAACCCCCCAATTTTAATAGCATGAATATGTAAAGTCCCTGTTAAATATATAAACCCTAAATCCTTTAAATATGAAGTTGTATGTCCAATAAATGATTCCAGTTTTCTCGCCTCCCTGGAATCGTCTTAGCTTTATTGACCTCTGCAATACCTCTTTCTTTTATCCCCTCATCATTTGGTCATGTTCTCTAATTTTGGTCACTTTGGTCAACTTTCTTCAAATCCATGTGACTTGAAGAAAAAAAGTAGGACACAAAGATTTTCTTTGAGTGATAAGCACCGAGGAAGATACAGTAACATGCACAGTGAATAGTTCTCTTAAATTCCATGCATTTTAATATTTTTTAAAAATGTGCTATAGCACTTTTTTGTTAAATCTATAATAGTTTAATTCTGTTTTGCTAATTGCTGTCAAACCTAAAGGTAAGTATGTTGTAAAGAAAAAATTGTATTTTAGGTTATGTACTTCTACACACATACACACATACATATATTACTGTTCTAAAAGTTCCTCATTGGTGGAATCTTTCCATGAGTAAGAACAGAGGCTGACAGGGCTTTTGTGAAGTTAATAGGTACAGATCTTTCATGACATTATTTATATTCAGATGCTTTCACCAATCCTTATGAGGTTCATCAAGCCTCTAAATATCACTGCCTGAAATTATGCTAAATGTATTCAATCTGGGATTACACGGAACATGCTGTTTGCTGGAGATGATGTGCATTGGAAATATATTTGTAGTTCTAGCAAGCCTTTCACAAAAAAAATGTTATTCTGGCCTGAACTGTTACAGTGCTGTGACCCATGAGTCCACAGATTTTTCTCTCTTTAGTACTTGACTTCCTTTTCAGTGTCGTGCCTTTGGTCAGGTGGCTTTGATGTGTGCCAGAAAAAGATTAAGATTACGTACCTGTAACACTTTCTTATTATCTTCTGTACTTGCATGCAAGAACATTTGCCTTTAAAATTCAGTATAGACATATGAAAAGGATAATATTCAGTGGAAAGGTTAAGTCAGTAATAGTTCTAAATCTAAAAGTTTAGAACAGAGAATATGGAACTTCTAGCTTGAGAAAGCAATACAAACAGTGAACTACACTCTATGATATTCCCATTCAGAAAAAAATAACTGTTATATCAGTTTCTCCAGGGCACAAAACTTCCCTTTTTATGTTATACCTTTTCTAGCTTGAATGAGAAGTGCATGAACTAACAATTAGCAGAGTATTTTCATTCTAAAACTCCATGATTTTTCTGGTTTGTTTTTGCTAAATGCACAAAAGCTTTCCAAATGTATGATTGTGCTTCATATATCGAATATATGCATCATATCTTATGCATCCTCCAGTGCACCAGTATGCTTAAATGAGTAGCTTAGATCGTTACTGCATCAAGCGTTTAATTGGAAACTAACCTTAAGAAGAATTTTCCATTTAAAAATATCATAGGGCCAGTTTACTTTTGGCCAAATCAAAGAAATATACCCACTCAACAGCGCTGCAGCAAACTGTGCTGTAAATCTAAAAATATTTAGGAAGAAAAGACTAGCATCTTTTGAGCTCTAGCATCTCCTTTCTATTGTCTGAAAATTAGTTAGGAGTAAAAAATAAGTCTTCCCTTTCCTTGTCTCTCCCACAGGGCACTCTCTAAAGAAAATGGCTAAATCTTCAGCAGCCAAATATATCTTTTCCTATGGGTGAAATGTTTTATTATGGGAAGTCAGGCCTGAAGAAATGGCAATTAAGGAGGACTTTGAGTTATACTGTGCATTAGTTCTAAAGGAAAATCAAGCAATTTTTTCTCTTTAGGATCACCTTTAAGAGAGGGATACCAGTAATAGTAAATTATTTTTTTTCACGAAGTAGTGACAGTAGTCACTACTTCATTCATGTGACCCTTACTTCTGTCCCAATGTTCCTGTTTAGAAACCGTCATGTGTAGAGGTATAGGAAAATGTAACTGACTTAGCCAGGAGTTGATTTTTTTTTCTACCATCCTGAATTTTTGACTTTAAATATAATAAAAGCTGCTTCTGCATGCTCAGATTAGTTTGTAAAGAAATACCTAATAATACAATACAGACACAGAAAAAAATCAACTTTCTAAGAAAAAAACACATGGAAAACTGAAGCTGACTTTCTTATCCCCTGTGTGGACACAAAGGCAAACTACAATATATAAGTTTCGAAGGATTAAACTTACTGAGGGAGTTGGGAGAACTAAAACATGAAGTTTCTGCTTCCATATATGCAAACAATGTGAACAAATGAAAGAATGGAAAGAAAATTAATAAATAAAATATATCTTCTTCATTACTTTTGTGTCAGTGTTGTACCCAATTGCGTTTGTAATGTTTTACCTGAGAAGTCCAGGATGAGCTTCAATTAAAAAGGACTGTGACATTAAAGTCTCTTTAGGAGCATATTTTCAGTTCTATGGGCAGTATTTTCATAGATAAAGAACTACGGAGCAGTCACAATTATAGTTTCTGTTTATATTCCTTAATGACAGACATTTAAAACCAAATTTTAAATATGCAAGACTTTCATTAACTGTCCAACTCATAAGGTTCCCTCTTTCCCTGAATGCATTAAAAGACTCTCATGCAACATATAGTTAATATTTTCTATTTTTCTTCTCATGTAAATTGGAATGAAGATTGATGTAAACTGTGAGAATTTTAATAGCTTGAATTAATAAAAATGGAATGTTTACTCCATTATTTTTGAAGATCATGGTGAGTTTTAGCTCCCAGCTATCTTGAGCCTGCCAAGTTATATGTCTAGTCCTCATTCTCATTGAAGTCCTGTTCACGTTCCAAAAACACTGCTGCATTTTCTCATACATTTTAAATTTTTTTTTTTTATTTTAACCCAGAATATGCAAAAAGCATGTCTGTGAAAAACACAAATGAAGAAATGCAACAATAGCAGATTTTTTAGAGCTAAAAAAGAGTAAAGCATTATAATTACACTTTCTACACTTTCAGCTTAATTTTTATTTAATTTTTAAAAATTAATATAGAGGTATATTCTGATCATGGTGAAAAATAATGCAATTTTGACCCTAGAAATTTACAATAAGTTAAAAGACTTCATGTTTTCCTTTCATACATATATGACATTAAGATTTGTTTATGTTCAGTATTTTCTAACTTACTACTGCTTGTTATGTGATACAAGGTTTGAATAATGATCTAAAGCAAAGTCAGTATTGTGAAACACAGTGGAGCAGAAACAAATAACTGACATCATCCCTTTTGATGGAAAAATGTGCAAGAGACATCTAATATTTTTAAAAAAAGAAGTTCCAGATATTACTTGCTGATGACATAAAAATGCATCCTCTTGAAAATTGGTAAAAATACTGTGAACACCTTCGTACCTTGAGAATATTTTTGAAAAAATACCCCAAAACCTGTAAAGTTAGATTTTAAAAAAAAAGCATTTCCATTAAAAATTAAAGAAAAAATACTAGAATAGATTTTTGTACCTGTCCAGAAGACTCTGCTGTTCTATGCAGCATTAAAAAAGGACTGTGAGAATGAATTTTTGAGTTTGGCAACAAAACTGGGAGAAAAGAATTTCAAAGAAAAAAAAAAAGAAAAAAAAATTTCCTTACCAGAAAGGGAGATTGAAAAAAATTAAATCGTATTGTTATTGAACATATTTTCTGTTCATCACAAAGCTTAGCAGTTTGAGACATTTAAAAGAAAGGAACCAGACAGATCTGGGTAACCTACCTGAACAAAGGTTTGAACAGTGAAAAACTGCGAGAAAGGAAAGAGTTCATTCCAGACCTAAATGAAGGTAAAGGTTTGAAATTAGTGCACCAACAAAATTCCACTGTGCAAGCTGTGGGAAAGAAGTCAACTGCTTACACCAGTGCCATCTCAAGTTATGGGAGCATCTGAGATGCCCTGTGAATATCCATGACATGACTTGTATAGAAACAGTACCCCAGAAGCACAACTTTGGGACACTCACCACTGAGAAGACCAGAAGAAGAAGGACCGGTGGGATGCTGTCAGAATCCAAGTAGTGGTGGTATCTTTACCTTTTCACTTAATATCTCTCTCTATTTCTTCCTATTTCTATCTTTCTCTCTCTCCCTCATATTTACCGTTACTATTGACTTTGGCATATGGTCTCGTTTGTGCCTTAATTTGGGCAGAGGTATGTTTTAATAATCATATCCTAACACCTGGCTTAGTGGAAAGTGTCTCCATCCGTGGCAGGAGGGTTGGAACTAGATGATCTTTAAGGTCCCTTCCAACCCAAGCAATTCTATGATTCCATGAACTTGTAAGTTATACAAAGTGGCTATATTTTTATTAACAGAACAGAAACACACTTGTGTTTTGAAAACAATTTTACTTTACTAACAATAAGCTAGGTAAAATTTTCTATGGTTTTTAATCGAGTTGCGTCGTTCTTGTATTCTTGACTTTTCATTGCTAAATAGTGTAATGAATGACAGTATTGGAAACAACTCTCATCAACCATGGAGAAATTTATTAATTCTTACCTCTTTGGAACAGTTCAGTATACTGCTGTACAGCTAGGGTTGTATTGAATAATTCAAGTAGTCCCAAAAAATTGATACACTGCTTTATAAGAGATCACAACAATAGAATAATGGTGGAATAAATATGTTTAAATAAGACAATGGGGTAAATTGACTCTGACTTATATTTTTTCCACTGTTCAGACTACTCCAGAAAGAAGTGTTTGACTATTGGAATGAAGACCTTTGTATTGGGTTTTTGTGCCAAGGTTTTGGTAGCAGGGAGAGGGCTGCAGAGGTAGCCTCTGAGAAGACAACAGAAACTGACCCCATGTCCGACAGAGCCAGTTACAGACAGCTCCTAAAAGAGCCTGCCTCTGGCCAAAGCTGTGCCATCAGCTGTTGGCTCCTCTGTGATATCACGTTTAGGAATGGGTAAAAATGCTGCACATCAGTTGTGAGAAAGAAGAGTGAGAAAAAGTGAAACAAACAAACAGAAGAAGGTAGGGAGAAGGTGCTCCAGGCACCAGAGCAGAAGTTCCTCTGCAGCCCTCTGGAGAGGACTGTGGTGAGGCAGGCTGTCTTCCTGTAGCCCACGGAGGTGTATGATGGAGCAGAGATGTACACTGTAGCCCATGGAGGGCCCCACGTCAGAGCAGGTAGACATGCCAGGAGGAAGGTGCAGCTGGTGGACAAACCATGCAGGAGCAGATTTTCTGGCAAGACCTGCAGCTTAGAATTCATGTTGGAGCAGTCTGTTCCTGAGGGATCATGCCTCATGGGAAGGACCCACATTGGATCAGTTCATGGGCTGTATCCTGTGGGAGGGACCACATGTTGAGAAAGAAGCAGTGGCAGGGAGGAGATGTTATGGACCTCATTCCCCATACTCCTGTGCTACTTGAAGTAAAGAGGCAGAGGAGTCAGGAGTGAAGACTGAAGTTTAACATGGTGTCATGGGTTGAGACTGGCTCCCCCTGAGGGTCGGGGGCTCAGAGGTGATTGGGTGCCAGGGCAGTGTTCCCTGGAAAGCCAATCACCCCTCGTCTTGTTCGCTTCTGCTTAAAATCATATATATACATATATACACAGCACCGGAAGGTGTTGGCAGTTTTTCTGTTGGTGTCTGCTGCGTGTAGGTGTAGAAGACCAGAGGGTGGCTGGGCTCCTTCTTTTCTCCTCCTCCAGGTGGGGAGAGGGGAGCCCTGTGGCGCCCCAACTCTGCCTAGGCCAAAGTTAGAGACAGCATTGGAGTGAGTGTGTGTTTGTGAGGGATGTGACTCACAAACAACTGGTAAGCGAGAGAGAGAGAGAGGCAGGCCTTGTGGCCAGGCCCTCTTCTTCTTTCCCCCTGGGAAAGCCAGGCTGCAGAAGGGGGCTGTTTTTCCCTCTCACTTTTTAGTGGGAGTGGATGCATTGCTTCTCAGCATTGAAGCAGAACCAAGTGGACGTGCTAATAACAAAACAGCTTGGAGCCAGAGAAAGAAATCCCAGGCGAAATTGGAGACGGGCCAAAGGGCTCGGGAGTTGTCCTGCCGAGGTTTGACCTGGGGCAGCCGGAAACTGGCTTGGAAGAATGACAATTCCAAATGCCTACTGTGATAAGCTACGGTAAAGCAGCAGTGAACCGAGGTATGAGACCGAGAGGGAGAGATCACACAGCAGAAATGACACAGGATGAAAGAGAAAGGACTCAGAGCTGCCTTCTTGGACTTTGTGAGGAAGGAAGGACTTCCACAAGCAGCTGAAGGTTGGTGGGGGAGTGTTCAGGGGCCCCGAACGCTCCCACGAGAGAGAGACTGCGTTACCTATCAGCCTTGAAAGGCTTTTCCTGGACTAAAGTTAAAAGGAGAAGCTTCGAAGGGACTGAAAGAAGTGTAATAATATATATATAGCTGCTTTTAGTTTGTACAGTATATTTATTTGTGTAAAGAAAATGTATATATGCTTCCCACTTTCCCTATAGAAGCCTCTGACCTGAAAGTTTTTGATGTTGGGATAAAACGTAGGAAGGGGTGGGGAAGACTGGAAATTGGATTTTATATTTCTAATGTGGCTCAAAGTGCCATACATGGGAAGAAGGGGGAGGGAAAGGTGGTTTTTGTTTAGTTTTTTTATTTCTCACTATCTTACACTGTAATTAATTAGCAATAAGCTATATTTCCCCAATTCAAATCTGTTGTGCCCATGAAAATACCTTATAAGAAATCACCCCATCCTTAGCTTGATTCTCAAGCTCTTTAATCCTATTTTCTCCCCCTCTCCTGTGGTGAGGCATCTCAGAGGGCACCTGGCAGTCAGCCACGGCTAACACACCACAACACTGTAAAAAGAGAATCTGATCAATGATTATTTATATGTAATTACATGTAAGCTTTCATAAGGCATTTAAGTTGGGAAAAAAATTATTGTTCCATTAGATACAGTAAAAGCATCTAATACTTCCTATTCTGCTCAATCTGATTTTTAACAATATATCTGACAACACATAAAAGGAGTAAAATATGGTGCAGAATTAGCGCACAGTAAGGAAAGAATAAAATATGAGAATAATCACATAAATTTATGGTTTTATGTTAAGAAAAAATCGTGATTTTTCAAAATACCTGTCTAAGATACATCAAAGTACATTAAAAATTCTGGGTTTCTTTTTTTCTTTTAAATGCAGACAGCTCAAAGTCTGATATTTTTCCTTATTCTAATTTATTTTCTTAGAGTATTACCATGACACTATTTGGTCCTCACAATTTTTTTAATTTTTTTTTTCTTCCTAAGAGAGAGATCCATGATTTTATTGATCTCTAATCAATGCCCAATAGAGCATTAGGGAACAACTAAGGGCCTTCAGGAATATGCTGCTATTTCAAAATTCTCAAAGCTCCACTTCTTAAATTCCATTTGTAGTTACCAATAAAGCAGTACAATGTTTAATGAGAAGCTATGTAAAACATCAGCTGTTGAATCCATTTGTATTTTTATTGATTATCTGACTGGAAGAAAAGCATTAATTTACTAACAGAAATACAGTCTATTGTATGTGTACCATTGCATTTTGTTGAGCTAATGAAACTAGCAAATCCATTTTTAACTTCTGATGTGTTCACTGATTGATGGTATGCAAATGCTTCTTCATTTTAAATTCTCTTACAAAGATAAAACCCAAAGCTTAAATGTTAAATAGCATGGTTTTGTTTGTCCTTTTCTTATCTACATTTTCTTCCTTTCAAATGTTAATAACTTTAAGAATTTTTTATCCAATCTTAGCATAAATAGTCATTCATGGTCCTTTTCTAATTATGATCAATAGATTCCTGAAATGGCAGTGCCTGGAAAATATTCTATTCATGATTAAAGGAGGCAAGTGAATCACATTTGCAGTCAAACATAGTTATATTTGTTGAATATATTTAGAATATCCCCCTAAATTAGTGTTATTTTTTAGATCATTTTGAATAGACCTTTTTGATTTCAAATGAATAAAATTTCTTTCCTTCTTCCTGAAGTCATGGGATAGAAGATCTGTAATGGTAAAAAGCATCCAAGAATCTTCATAGTTTCTGAGAAATAATTGCTTACTGGCATATTTTAAATTCGATATTGGAGATTTCTTTCCCTTTAAAGTGGGGAAAGTAGACTCCGGTTATTCTGAGACAACCTTTCAGTTGTGGAAGTCATGGAGATAGGAGGATTGGGGAATACAAGGGTAGATATTTCAGTAGAAAAAAAGTCACCAATTTTTAATTAAACTCTGATACCTCCCACCCTACCAAAGACAAAGTTCGGGGCTGGTCATATGTCCTTCACAGTTATCCTCTACTGTTAATCAAGTGAACAGTGGAATAAGTATGAAGTATGCATTGTTTTGGCATGTATCTTGAAAAGTGTTTACAAAGTATTGTAGAGGGAGACTGAGACATCCCTCAGATAAGCAGCACTTCAGTGCAGAAGGAGGAAGTCAACACAGCACAGTTAACTTGGATTCACAAAGGGAAAGTCCTATATAACTAATTCAATGTATTTCTATCATAAATTCATCTGCCTTGTGGAGAAAGGGAAGATGATATACATAGGTTTTCTGGGTTTTACTAAGGCTGTTGATACTGTCCCTCACAGCATCCTTCTGGACAATTTGTTCAACTGTGGGATGAGTTTGTTTACACTGCACTGGCTGAAGGGCAAAGTTCAAAAGGTTGTAGTGAATGGGGCTACATCTGACTGGCAACTGATCATCAGCGGTGCTCCTCAGGGTTCAATTCTAGGGCTAGTTCTGTTCAATCCATTTATCAATTATCTGGATGCAGGAGCTGAATACACCGTTAGCAGATTTGCTGATGATACCAAACTGGGAGGTGCTGTTGGCTCTCTTGAGGGATAAGATGTCTTGCAGAGGGATCTATAAAGAACAGAGCATTAGGTGATAATTTCTGGGATGAAATTTAAAAAGAAAAAATGCTGGATCCTGCATCTAGGAGATGCAGAATATTGGGCACAAGTATAAATTGGGAGAGGAATGGCTGGAGAGCAGTCTCGCAGAAAGGCATCTGGGTGTGCTGGTTGACAGCAGGCTCAATGTGAGTCAGCAGAGTGCCCTGGAAGTCCGGAGGGCAAACCCCATCCTGCGTGCTTGAAACACAGTGTAACCAGCTGGTCAAAAGAAGTGATTGTCTCACTCTATTCAGTGTTGCTGTGGTCTCATCATGAGCACTGTGTGCAGTTCTGGGCCCTACCATTTAAGAAGGATGTGAAGGTCTGGAATGAATACAGAGAAGGACAACAAAACTGGTGAAAGGGTTGGAAGGAGGAGTAACTAAGGACTAAGGAGTTTGGTCTTGTCTAGTTTGGAGAAAAGGAGGCTGAAAGGCCATCTCAATTGCCGTCTGCAGCTTCCTGAGGAACAGAAATGGAGAAGGAGGTGCTGAACTTTTTTCCCCAGTGTGCAGTGACAGGATGCATAGGAATGGTTCAAAGTTGTGCCATGGGAGGTTAAGACTGGACATTAGGAAGCATTTCTTTACCTAAAGGGTAATCAAACACATGAACAGGTTTCCTAGAGAGGTGGTCAATGTCCCAAGCCCGTCAGTGTTTAAGAGGCATTTGGACAATGCCCTTAATAACATGCTTTAACATTTCATCAGCTCTGAAGTGGTCAGGCAGTTGAACCAGATGATTGTTATACATCCTTTCCAGATGAGTTATTCTATTATGTTCTAAACACAGTGTTACCCACTGTTTTCCTATCAACTACTAGGTGACCACAAAACCACATAAATCACTCTTTCTTATCTTTCTGCATGTATTCCAATATTAAATAATATATATATTTATATATGGTATTAAACAAGGTTTAATTGAAAATTGTGAAAATTATTTGCAGTTATTTCTATCACTGTGTTTATAATCTGTTTGTAAAACTGACCCACATAAAACATTCATACTATCTATCACCTTGAAAAGGAAAACAAGAAAGACTATTTTGTGAAGTTTTTCTAGAGACAATCCACATTTTTAGGCACCACTCATTTAAGAGATGAAGAATAGCTCAAAGGTTTGCAACCAGATTTAGTGTTAGGAGTTTGTGTGGTTAATTATGCTTAGTCACCGTGTAAAGTCTGAAGAGGAATGGACGGGAACACTGATATATATCAAATATCATAGATGTCTATTTAAGATCAGGAGACATTCTAGTATTATTATGAAAAGGTCAGACATACTCATCTCCAGCCAGGGCAGTCATGCATCATCTCATTTTGGCTTACCTTCAAGTGACTACTTTATGGGCTTACTTCTTCATAGAGGCCTCTGAAGTTCTCTGCGTATGTATTGACAACATAAATATTTTATGAAGTTAATGGAAGTAGTTGAGTTTTCTCTACGTCAGAGAATAGGGAGAAATTATGAAAAATTAAGGCGTCTTGCGTGATCTATCATAGGTAAGCAAGAAAACTTAAAAAGTGCTACTCAGAAGGCACCTGAAAGTAAAATATGATCAATAAGTGATTACAAAGACATGGGTGGGACAAATGCGAATACTAATTACCCCACAAGAAAGTATAATTTCCTCATGAGAAAGAAAATATATTGCATTGATATTCTGAAATATAAATTTTTAAACTAGCATCATCTGATGATCTTTTTACTGTCACCATGACTGTTAGACTACCCAGGCGTATCACACCTGCTGAGTATTATAATACAGTGAACAAGTACAAAATATTTATGTGGTAGAGCTAGACAGAGGAGAAGAAACTAGCTGCTAGTTTGATTTCCATCAATATCCTTATTACACTACCAAGCACAGAAATGTTCTCCAGCACCATTTAAACGTTACTTGTTTTTCCTACTTGTTTAGAAATATAAAGGGGAAAGACAGAATCCCAGTTTCCCTAGTAACTCATAAAATCATTTGACTTGATTTTTAGCCACAGATGTTACTGTGGGTTGAAAAGAGACCCTGGAGCTTATACAGATTTTGCCCAATGCTGGAACCCTAGGGTTTTATCTCTAAAACAAGTATATTTCTAATGGCTTGTCAGAGGATAGGAGAAAAAAAATCTTATCTGTAAAGCTTATCTAAATGATACAAGCTTTTATCAGTAAGATGTTGAGTGGTACTGCTGTATTTTCAAGTGCTTCAAGGTAACCATAAAAGTGCACTTGGCTGTTATAACATTTGAAAATCAATAATTATGCACTTTCCATTAATATTGTGCACATCAACGTTTTCAATACTGCTGTTACACACTGAGGTGGGCAAGAAGACGCTGGCAGAAGAAAAGCAGATGGAGTTTTAGAGAAAGTCAGTGTGTCATTTCACAACGCAGGGAACAAGATCAGAACATTTTGTTTAGTAAAAAAGCTTGAACCAGTGAATTAAAAAAGGATTATGAAAAAAAATATTACGAATCTTATTTTATTGTCCATTCTTAGAAGTTTAACATGTTTAAACTCTATTTAAAAATACATCATCTCACCGTATCTCTGTATACCTTGTTGATGAACTTGTGTATTAGCACTGACAACAGAAAAAGACAATATTCCCTCATTGTATATCCCTTAGTCTATCCTGAGAGGTAATGACTGGGATTAGATCAGCATTTATAGACACGAAGGATGGTTAAGTAAGTATGAAGGTAGTCAAAACACAGATCTTTCTGCTTTAGAATTCCATCTCCAGCAGCAGACAAAAGTTCAGGGTGGGTCAGAAAAACATATAGATCTCAGCTTCCAATAATTTGCAGGAGGACCTGAAGTACAGATGTATTTGCTCACTGCTATATGAAAGCAAAATGCAAGAGCAAAACAAGAAGCAAACCACTGACTTCTACTTCAGACTCATTGTCTTTCCAGGACAGAATGTGAACCTCTCTGCTATGCCATGCACATTCTAAAGTACTTTTCCCCAAAGATAAAATATAGGACATGTTAATTCAAATCCACATTTTACTTTAGAAGAGAGCCATTAAGACAACTAGAAAGGAAGGACAGATAATGGCCAACAAAAATTCTAAATTTGTACCCACTGACACTATTGTTTCCCTTGTTCCTATAAAAAAATCAAGAATACATAAAAATAATGCATGCAGTGTTCCTTTATATGTCCAACATGCACTTCTTCAATTACATTTTCATGTAAGTCTTTATGAAGAATATAAGTTGTTTGCTCTTCCTCTTTGCTGCTGGTCTTGCTGCTGGTAGGGCTGTTTGATGATCTCCTGCATCTTCACTCACTGTCTTGGGAGAATCTCCAGCAACATACAAGGAACTTCGTCTGGTCCCAAATCCTGTGTTCACTTTCTTCCACCTCCTTGCTCTGAAACAAAATTTTTAAAATGGTGTGATGGTAACATGAAGCAGAAAAGTCAATTGAAGCTAAAACAATTCGAGATCAAATTTCATCTAAGAAAAAATTTCAGTAGGAAACAGTAGAATTTAGATAAGAAAATCTTTCAGAATTTTTAACTTTATAGTACATACCAGATACCTTTTCAGCTGATACCTTAATAAAGAACAAAAAAGTATAGGGTTTCAGAGCAATTACTTGGAATTGTCTTTCACAGTGAGAAGCAAGCTACACTTTTGATGACTAGAAGCCATTATTTATTGATTGGCAGTTCTGAACTGCAGTCCTATTGTTATTCAAGATACATTTAAAGTACTTACTCGTAACTCATGAGAAGAGAAAGTGGAAAATAGCGAAAAAGATCAAAGATATCTCAAACCCTTCATTTGACAGAATTCAGGTACTAGTTCAGCATAATATCTTCATATTATATTAATAACAATAGGGAGAGATTATTTACAAAAAAAGTGATCACCATAAAGATTATAATTAAAACATAACCATGCTAAAAATATATTAGTTTTTATAATTTTGGGGTTCATAAATCACATTCTAAAAACAATGTGCAGCAGACCAAGAACATCCACTCCAACTGGGCACCAGAAACAGGCTATTACGCTCTGAGGAATTCAGAGCACAATGAACAGAAAGTAGCCTTTTAGAGAATAACAGAGATTTATCAAAATTAAGGATCTGAAGTATTGCCCAAAGTAGCTACACTACAAACTGATTCGAGAAGACTGCATGTAAGAGTAAAGAAATCCTGGCAGATCCAAACTATTTCTATATATTACTAGTTTTTATTTCATCCATGGTTAATTGAAAATTTCCTGTGCTTTAAGCTTAAAGATATACATCTTCAATTCTCTCCATGCCATCTTTGCGCTTTCATTGACATTCTACTGCAAGCAACAGTGCAATTTACTGTATTTCTAGTCTTTTTATTTTTTATTTTTTATGTATCTTGAACAGGTTTTCAGAAAATGGAATCCACAAACCAATTGGTTTATTCCTGACTCTGGGAATAAAGTCTTGTTGTTTGAACAACATATCAGGGAACCTGAGACGTTTTTACAAAGCTGTGGAACACTGTGGTGGTGTGATAGAATGAAATGTTTTAATGTCTTAAATATTGTCAAAATCATAGAAAGACTTTTTGTCAAACTGCAAGGAAGCAACTACCTGTCAGTGACCACTGAAACACACCCCTTCCCGAATACGCCTCCTGACTGGAATTTGGACTGTGATGGGAACTTGAGACCCTCACCACCAAGAAGACCAGAAGAAGAGGATTCACGGAATGCCACTGGGTTACATGGAGTGGTGATATATTTTCTATTTAATCTTTCTCTGTCACTCTCTTTTTCCCTGCCTCTCCTTTTTCCTATTTCTTTCTATCTCTCTCTTTCTGCCTCACATTTATCATTAAATAAAAACCATACAATTGACTTTGGCATATGGTCTTGTTTGCACCTTAATTCGGGGAGAGGCATTTCTAATAATTTTAATAATCAGATATAACAGGTGATACCTTGTCGCTTCTTTGTAGTTGTAACCCATTTCCTGGCAGTGTGGATGAGTCAGTCATGCCATTATGAATACACACGTAATGTAATCTGTCCACTTCTTATAAAACAATCATGTTCTTAATAAAAACAGCATCATCTGTCAAAATCATTTAAGCTGCCCAACTATAAAAGCCTCTGAGCTAGCATAGCCATGTGATTGTTTATAGCGTCACAGGCCTCATGATGTTCCTGTCTACTGATGAACATGCCTACTAATCATTCCAGATACAAACTGATTGCCAAGCCCTACATCAGTAAGAATCAATAAACTGGCAAATTCTTCACCCTGCTGGATACACAAGACTGGGCTGCTCAGAAACTTAGTTGTCATTATCGAATTTTACTGGAATCTTTTTGAATGAGATGGCTGCTTCCTTTTTAATTACTTTAATTTAATGATTTTCAATAATGACTTTACCTTAAAAAAAAAAAATCTATACAAGTTCTGTTAACAATTCCTTATTAAAATACCTATGCAATATTACTCATAGTTCTATCTTCTCCATTCATTTGCTAATCAAAAATATGTTAATATAAACTTAAAAAATAGAATCCCTAAAATTAGCAATTGAAAAAGTTTTAAATTAAAGAAAGTAAACTAAAATATATGAAAAAACAATAGCTGTAACTTATGGTTGTGGGCTTAAATTACCTCTTGTTCCACTGGGAATACACATAGTAAATTTTCAGGACAAACCATGTTATTTGTTTTTAAAGTATTTCTTACTTAAGCATTTCAGAAACACTTAGTCCTGCATTTCTAGATGTCACATACAGCTATCTGACATCTATAAAAAGTTGAGTTTTATTCTGCCTTCTGTTTCATAATTAGATTAATGTAGCTGAAAATATCATGAACTGCTACTAAAACCGCTGGATGAATATATAGAATGGTAAGCTTTGAAAGTTTAGACAAAAGTACTCACTCCTGCTAGAAATCACTAGCATATAGACATTCTTATTTAAAAGACTAGTCCTGATGTGTAACAACACATAACACTTAAGAATGCCTATTGATAGCAACTTCTTTTTATCTCCCCACTGTTTTACAATAGTCTTCAAACACCTCCTATAAGAACTCCTGAGATCACAGCTGTAACCAAGAGAATATTTGCCAGTATATAACTGGAGTAAGTCATGTCAAAAGGATTTGGCTCAGTTGCTCTTCTCTGTTTACAAGTTATATTTCCTCTGAGTAGTTCTGCACTTGCCTGCTGCCAACTGGAGCTTGTTGAGGTTCCTTGGGGCAGGCAGGGAAGAAGCCAATTGCTTGTTACTCAAGTAACAAACAACAGGACAAGAGAAAATGGCCTCAGGTTGTGTAAGGGGAGGTTTACATCAGATATTAAGAAAAATTTCTTCACCAAAAGGGTTGTCATTCACTGGAACCAGCTGCCCAGGGAAGTGATTGAGCCACCATTCCTGGAGGTATTCAAAAGATATATAGCACATGGGGAAATGGTTTAATGCTGAACTTGGCAGTGCTGGGTTAATGGATGAACTCAATGATCTTAAAGACCTTTTCCATTCTAAATAATTCTATAACTCTCTGATTCTATCATTGTACCATCATAGTTGTTCAAAGCCTGGTGAGCTCTGCAGCTGCTGCTGTTGCTTTAGCCATCTGTTTGGCCAGCACTGACAGTGAGTCAAAACCCCTCTGTACATGGAAAGACTACACAACTGTATTCCAAATTATTGCCAAAAAGAGACTAAAACTGTGGAAAGCCTAATAATAAAAGTAATATGCAACTGCTTAAGAAGAAAGATAAAAGTAAAAAATTAAGGTACAAATGAATAATCAAAATAAAATGCATGGATTTCAGACTCCAGAGGAAAACATTTTAAAGCCTTTTTTCTAACAGTAGACAAATAGAAAATGCTATCAAAGTCAGTAACAAAATCATGAAAATACACAAGCATAAAAAGGCAGCATACCATATGTCCACTGATAACTAGTACAAAAGGAACATTAAGAAAGCCATTAAGATAGTGTCCCCATTGTGCCCAGGTACACAATAACATATGGTACATTTCCTGCTTCACTGTGCATTTCCTTGCTTTCTTTGTTTAGCATCACAAATTTAGAGCTCAATTAATATAGTTTGCGTGTGCATTTCTCCACAGAACATTTTAAAATTTTTCAATGCTGTACAAATTAATCTTTCTTTTTTTTTTCTAGTGCAAGTGCACAGTAAGTATTAATGTAAGATGGGATTCTTTCCAAACCTTAATTAAAAGGAAGAGCTAGATAAAACTATTTTAAGGTAGCTACACATGATACTTAAATTATTATTGTCGTCTTATTTAATCCTCACACAATTTGCTATAATGATGCTACAGAGAGACATTACAGGGTTGTTGTTTGTTTTAATCAGTGATGACTTCCCAAGGACAGATGTGGGTATTTCCCAGGAGTATAAATTAGTGGCAAAATAGTAAGGGACTAGTGTAACACTGTTAAAGGAAATACATCAAGAAACATTTATTCTTGAAAACCTAAAGTTTAAGGAATCTCAGGATTTCCAAAGGCAAGATGAAATTTATTTGTAAAACACATTATCTCTCTCTTTGGTACTTGAGAGATTTCACATGCCTCCTAGAAGAGCTGAACTTTCCCACACTGGGTCAATCCTACCAAGGTTCCTGTTTGATTTCAAGACTCCTCATGGAAACTAAAAAATAGTTCTCTTCTCAAAGGAATACTGTTAATTATCTTATGTTCCTTTCTAAAAGAGTCATATACTATTTCATGAGTTTGATATAGAAAATGAAATTTGAGTGAAAATATCCCCTACAACATCTCAGATACTTGCATGAGAAATGTTTTTTTCAAATAAATCATTAGACAAATAAGTAACATCCTGAATACATATTTTTAAAATATAAAGGGTGAGAGTTCACTTAATAATAATAAATGTCAGTCCAGATCCACTATGATTTGTCATTTTCTGTCTCACCAGTGGCTGTGGTGCTATGCAGAACTATTTGAAAAGTCATGCATAGATTATTTCCAAGTGTGGGTGTAGTAGGAAAGGATCTCTGGTATGAAACCAGATTCGAGTTAAGAAAGGAAATCATTCAAAACTTGAGCTAGCATCTTTACTGGTATAAACTACACCTTACTTTTGACATTTATTAATGACTAAAATAATTAATATTCTGAGTAGAATTACAGGTTACTGCCCAAATTATAGACCACGGATTTATGTTAGCTTCTGATTTAATTAAAACACATTTGCCCTTTAGCATTAGGGGACTGTGAAAGATCATGAGTGAACATATGGATATTGAATTAGTTTTCATATTTTTACACAGCAGAAATATCTTAGACCCAGTGCAAACTCATCCACTATGCCATTCCAATATTAAAAATACTATATGAGCTCTCAAACAGCATGAATTTTTCTTTGAATGTTAAATGTTGTATCTTTTCTGAGAACCACAAGACCTTATGCCATGTTTTTCTGTATTTCTCATTCAATTTTTTTTTTGAACTCATAAAAATTTATTCTTTGATTTTCTACAAGAAGATATTTGTGTTTTCCTATATAATTATAACCCATTTTAACTTCAAAATTTGTCTCAGAATAAATTTCTGTAGTACACTTGTGGGCACAGTGTGTTACAATAGGGACCAATGAAATTTACTGTATAATTACATTTAATATTTTCTCTAAAGTAGAATATGACAAAAATTACAATTTTGATTAAACTTTTGGTACTGCAAACTAAAAGCAACATTTTACTTCTGTATTTCTGTACCTATACAGATCAGAACTACAGGTCAGGATAAATAGTACTCAGTGTCTACCTAGAAGGAAAGGACTCCTTTTGTAAATTCAGGTCTTGTTAACAGTGAGGTTTTTCAAAAGAAGAATCATTCCCATTTGTAACATAATTGTTTCACTGTTCTGACATATAATAAGAATTAAAATGACCTTTGAAAAGCTCTCCTTTTTCTTTAATTATTTTTCCTTAATTGTTGTGAAACAAGTGTTTTAGGGTAGCTCAAAACCAGGGCGAGGGGTGAGAGGTGGATGCACCACTGAATTCTCAGGTAATCACATATTTTTACTCAGTTGGCTTTGCATAATAACATTTTTCTTAAATTCTAGTATTTTAGAATATGATCATACCAGGTTATGGCATAACCAAATAAAACCACTCTTTCTTTCAATTACATGAGAGAAGACAAATTCAGTCCACTCTCCCCCAAAAAATAAACACAAGAAATAAAAAAATTCAACTTTTAGGGAACTGATAGTAATATTTCGACCTTTCTACCTTTGGTTTTTAGAATACTCTGAACCTACTGGAATGAACCAGAATGTTCATATCATATGCCTTTACAGTGAAAGAAGGCAGAAAAAACTACGTTTTTCAAAAATTGCTTGAAAATACTTTTTTTCCCTATGTCTGTCACTATTTATCAGTCTCATGCAATTGTGCCAATAAATATTTATTTTCTTCCATAGTACAATAAGATAACAGAAAATTTCCTTATATTTGAATACAAAACATGCTCCAGCTCTTTTAATATTACTAAGCATACATGAAGACTAAATACAAACTGACTTTGCCATTTTTCTCATTATCTAAATCATTGTGTTCTACATTCATACTCCAAGCACTCAAAATTTAAACACATTTAAAAGTAAAAATTGAAAGGCAGATGTCAGGAATATTGAAGGAAGTAGATAGTATAGATGGTTGTATTAGGACTTACAAATAGGTACTATAAGACTTGTTGATGTAACATGCTTCAATATTTCTTTACAAAATGCCTTCTGATTCTGAAGACAGGAATAATTCTTCTGGTCCTACAGAGAAGTTATAAGTAATATACACACTCCTGATTTGCATGGAATGGGTTTTTTTAATAGCTGAAGAAAGGTTAAGAAAGTACACTTAGAACAAGCTCTTTTCTCATTCCTTTTTTTTATACATTAGGATTCACTTACCACAGTAATATTTTCACCTACGTAATCTTCAGGCCAATAAAAAGTATGATCGTTTCCCTTCCCAGTAATTACATGGTTGCCAACTTCAATTTAGTTCCTTTTACCCTTTCAGAATTCTTAACTTTCAACAGTTGCTCAACACGCATCTTCATTACTTTCCTCTTACTTCTTCCAGGTATGAAAGGTGCATCCCTGTAGCAGACATTAACTTTCCTCCCCACTTCCCTTACCCACGTCCTGTTCTCCATCCAAATATGTCTTGAAACTGAATGGGATATCTTCAGAATTATATCTGAGAGGTTCTTTGTACTAGTTTTTCACTCTGAAAACACCACACCATGCTAATATTTAAACTGAAAGTGAAGTTCTCTTCAAAATAAGGAAAAAAAATGTGCGTTCAACAAAATAAATAATTTAATTTCTGAAAATATTGCTTACTATACTGTGGTATCATTCAATATTATGCCTCCTATTTATAATCTTTGAATGAAAATTATATGAGCGTTCTGGGAAGCACTAGAAAGTTATGCCATAGACCATATTCTGCCTTGGATCATTGCCCAAAACACTGCTCATCTTTGACAGTAATAAAGTCTGGTATCTCTTGAACCGGCTGGAGTAGAAACAAATACTGTGCACAACTGCTGTGCTGTGATTACGAGCTTTGCAACAGTGAAAGCATTTCTTTTAAGACTTGTAAGGCTAAAGATAGAATGTGAATGTGTGCATTACAATTACTTATTCTACTCCCTTCCACTCTACCCAGCTTCAAATTCTGAAATGATAGCAGTTACTATCTCACCAGCTGTTAAAGATAGCATGCAGCTAGAAAATCATCTAACTGCAATTTGGGACCTCAGCTTTCAAATACCACAAGTCACTAATCTCCAGTTCTGTGGTTTGTAGGGCTTTGACTGCTGAAATCATGTGGGAGCTGAAGTGAAAAGCAATGAATGGTGATGGTAATCTGGTGATGTGAGGGTTTCATTATCTTAGGACCTACCATGTCTGATAAAATAGTACAAGTGTTCTCAGGACCAATAAAATTATCTTATGCATGCAAACATCAGGGGGCAACCGCTGATCCCTACATGGTAGTAAAGCAGATAAAGACAAAAGCAGAGAAAGAGTAAAGCAGTTACAGATAGGAGATAATACACAGGTAGATAAGATAAAGAGAATTCTTACTTTTTTCCTTGTCCGTTTTTTGTAACAAAGTTTTATCTATTTACCAAGGTAAAACAAATTGCTATTTTCCAAATGCCATTCATAGATCTGGAAGAAAAAATAATATTACTTTTCTAAATTGTTTTTTTTTCCTGTAAGATGCCTCAAGTTTTTCCATATCTCAGTTACATTCATGATATACCAAATTCTCAATACAGTTCAGGATAAGTTGACCTATTATTTACACACTCCTTTGAAAAGTCTAATTTTAGTGTCTCTGGATTATGACAGCGCCAGGACAAAATTCATAATGAAATGGATGTGTTTTTACTGTCCATTTTTTCTGATACTCCTCCAGTATCCAGAACCATTGTATCAGGAATATCTGAGGATGCATTCCTGCTCGGTACTTTCAGGATTGCCTTATTGACCTGTTGTCCAGAAATTCAGACGAGATAATATGCTTAGTCTGAGGAATCTTTTGAGACAGGTTCAAAGCAGTGAAGTCCTCAATCATTTCTGCAAACCTTTGTAGACTCCTTACAGTATGTCCACATCTTTCCTACACTGGGGGTCCAGAACCTCACTAGTGCTGAGTAGAGGGAAAGGATCATCTCCCTCTACCTGTGCTTATTCTAATATTGTCAGCCTTCATTGCCTTGAGGGTGCATTTCTGACTCATTATCAGCGTATCGTCCAACAGGATCCCTCACCTCCCTTTCTGCAAAGCTATTTTTCAGCCAGGCAGCCCCAGGTCTGCTCTCCTGCAAGGGTTTGTTCCTACACAAGTGCAGGATTTGGCATTTCCATTTGAGCTTTATGAAGTCAGTGTCTGTCCATCCCTCCATCCTCTTGATGTCCCTCTAAATGACAGCAGAAATACCTGGTCTATTAATGACTCTTACCTGTTTTGTGTCATCTCCTGAGATGGCTCTCTGTCCCATAATCCAGATGATTATTGTAGTTAAACAGTACTATCACCAGCATTGACCACTGGGGTATATCACTAATGAGAGCCCTCCAGCTGGACTTCGTTTCACTAAGGACAACTCTTTTAGCCCAGTAGTTCATCTAACTTTCCAGCCACCTAACTTTTAATTTATTTATTCTGTACTGCATCAGATTGTCTATGAGTATGTTACGACAGACACTGTTGAAAGTATTACTAATGTCAAGATAGACGACATCCATTGATCTCCCATCCTCGAGAAAACTAGACATTTCATTGCAGAAGACTATACCAGGTTGATCAGTCATGACTTCCTCCTTAGAAATCCATGCTGACTGCTTACAGCCATATTCTTCTCCTCAGTATGCTTGGAAATGGTTTTCAGGATTAGCTGTACCTGTTACCAGGGATCAAGGTGAGATTGACTGTTCTGTGGTTTCCCATATCCATCTTCTGCCCTTTGCTGTGCAAAAGACTGTGTAAACTGCTGTGTCTGTTTGCTGCCTCTGTTATTTGTACTCTCATTCAGGATTCAGTGCCCCCTAGTTGTTGTATTTGGTCAACAACGATGCCATGCTCAGTTTATCTAGCACCTTCACGATTGTGTAATTCTCATTCATAGCCCCCTCAACTCTCTGCCTCTTTCCTTGCAAAGCAGCCCATCCATCCATTTGACATATTCAGAAGCTGAAGCGTACACAACTGTTGGTTTATTGTACATTTATACTCAAAAGTTTTTTAAAAAAGCATATATATAAAGATGGAATATTAGTAGCTCTGATTATATGTAGTCGAGTTTAATTTTCCATCTGCTGCAATTTTACTTATTACTTTTGATAATAGAAAAGGTCTTATATATTGAGCATTCTTTCTGTCTTTCAGTAACAATACAAAAATCTTATATTTTTTCTTTTTTGTTTGGATTGATTAACTTTGTTGCTGTTACAAATCTCCTTCTGGCTGTTGCTTTGCAATTCCTTGGTTTTTCAGATCTCTAAATCTTTTGCTGCTTCCAAAGATCAAATTTGCCACAATATTCTTTTGATACCTGAAAATCTCTGCTTCTCAAAATATTGATGCAATAATAATAAAAAATAAAATCTTTCTATTTGTGGCATTAAAATTAATAGGGTATTGGACTGACATGCTTTTCTGTGATCGGAAATAGAATCCAGTTTTTTGTTATGTCCTTAAACCAAGCATAGCTTATTCAATGTATTCTCATTATTTCCTAAAAATTATGAATCACAGCAGGGGATTTAGAGTAAGTATCATTCTACCGGGATCAGAAATAAAATCAGTTTGAGAATATTACATGGTAGATTTTCTTAGATTTTAGGAAGTTTAGCAGCATTTTATAGAAGATGAGAAATCCATAGAATATGTAGAAGTCAGAGGCACATACATATTCTATGCTAAATTTAGGAAATGCAAAAAATGAAACTCCTTGTTTCATCATATTGTTCTGAACTCTATTCATATGCTGTGTTGTAGGTGCTGGATTTGTTCAGTTTTGTGCCAGTATAATTATATTAACTCCATCAACTGATGCACAGAGAGTATTAGAATTATTCTCTATTAGATTCTAGTAAGGAGTGACCATGACATTTTGGTAAGGTAAGTAGCTCATCTCTTTCAAGTTATATTAGAAAACTGAGGTTAATATAATGATATATGAATATATAGAAGTCTGTTTGTTACAAATGGATGGATGTGTATGAGTGTATGTGTATCTGAATAAGAAGACACAGCATTTAATTATTCATAAGCCTGATGTGAGAAACAATTTTCCCCCTGAAAATTGTGTAAGAAGTACCACTGACAGCTCCACACTCTAGAATGTATCTAACATTCACAGAGCTATTTTCACAAAACTAACACGAATTCTGAGCATACATAAATCATTTCCATGGAACAACTCTTTTAATGTTAGTAAGAATTTCCAAGTTTTCTTAAGTCTTCCTTCCTTATAACCTAGAAATTTAGAAACAGTATGCAAATAATATGAATAATCTTAAACTTTACAGTTTTTCAGTTTGACACAATTATCACTTGGAAATTTTTATGACAAGTATCACTCTACTGGGAAAGGAAAGAACTTCCTTAGTGGCACTGTCATCTCCAGAATGAAGCCCTGAAAGTCCTTCTAAGCATACATTAGCATTCTCCAAGTCTGAGATGCTGTTTGACTTAAAACATTTTATGTCTGGAGGAAGAACAGACTTCTGAGATATGAATCTAAGAACTATAAGAATGTTCTTTTTTACTATATATTTTCTAAATTTTGAAACACATCTCAGTTGAAGCATGACAACAATAATGAAAAAGTAATGTTGACAAATAGTTTACAGATAATAATAAAGAAGTACCACCCTGTAAGCACCACAAATGCTGACAGGCCCATATTGACACACCCTCCTTGCCACTAAATTTTTTGCAGCTAAATACACTATTTTTTCCTTTTTATTTTTTTTTTTTTTTTAACTAAAGCACACCATAATGGATATAGAAAAATACATTACTATTTCTCTGAATAAAAAGATAGAAGTAAAATAGAAGTGCAATATTTGGAGTTTGAAATAGGCTCAAGAAACAATTTAGCACATCCTCATTCAGGATCTCTAAAGATGATAGTTTGAGATCAACGTAGTGACAGTGAGATCAATTCAGTGGAAAGCATCATCAGACTGTTAGTATTCAGAGAAAGAAGAAAAAAGTTAATACAGGAATAACTAACTTCTGATTACTTATAGATAAGTAGATTTAAATAATCTAAATAAGCTGTAGTTGAAGTTGAAAACTTCTGAATTATTTCATTTAGAAAACTAATAATTTTTTTAGTTGTCCTGTTGGTTTTGAGAATATGTTATTATCTTCCTTGAAAGAAAAACAGTTGTTAAAAAAAGTAAACTGTTAGAAAAGAAATAGAGGACACAATAGCTATGCTGCTATATTAATCCAATAAAATGACCACATCCTGAATACTGAGCTCAATATTTACAGTATCTGAGAAGAAATCACACCAAATCAAGGAAAGATTTGCAGAACCACATACATGTAAACAAATGTCTGGTCTGGCTTGCACAGCAGGGGTGACTAAACAAACTTCAGGATGTATATGATGGAGTGAATAGGAATAGGTCACAATCTCTACCAAAAATGAAAGCAGGGAGCAGCGGATGAAACTGGCAAAAGGCATCTTTGATGCGAAGGAGAGTAACTTCTAACAGAACACAATTAAATCTTGAGACCTCTTGTATTAGGCTGTTATAAAAGCTTTACAGGGGTCCAGAAAGCAATTGAACAATTTAATAAAAGAAAACTCAATATAAGGCTTAAAAGATACCACTTCTTACTGAGAATCCTTGATCTGGATTTTCCTGGAATCTTGCACGATACCCCTGAGACATATGTCTACCTATCTGCTTTGCTTTTAAATTCTTGCACAGACCCACTTTTGTCCACCACTAGAAAGAGGACACCAGTTTAGATGGAACTTTGTGTGATATTATTCTGTTATACTCATTAGGCAGTACTGAGCATACAGAACAACATCTGAAATTAAGGGTTTTTTTTTCATGCCCGTGTTTAAAGTGGCACAAGAAGAATTATAAGTGTGAAATGCACTCTACTAGAACTTGGAGGATGTTTTGTTTCTGCTCGGTTTTTTGTCAACCTGTATTTAAGACACAAAGCCTTACTGACCAGGGAGAGACTTTCAGATTCATAAGCATGGGTTTATGTTTTACATTAAAGCAGTACCAATGTCTAAAAGTGCAGCAAAAGAGAACACAAAATTCAGGCTACTTGATTTCAGATTGCTGTTTCTCTCTGTCCAGTAAAGTCCAGTGGTATTTTGCATGCATTACAACTTCAAGGATGAGGCGAAATTACAGTTTCTTCTTTCAGAGACTTTGGGCTATCATTACCCCTACATTTCATTGTAATCAATGCTAAATTGAATTTAAGTAATTCAGATAATTATAACATATTTTATTTCTTTTTTGAGATCAAATATGGTCTTAAAAAATGTTGAAATAACATCTCCATAAATGTCCCTTAAGAATTAAAATCCATTATAATAGTAATGGACTCCAACAAAGCTGCACCTTGTTAAAGTATGTAACACTGGAAGCATCAGAACTCTCTTTTAATTTTTGATGTATGTTCCAGTTTCACACAAGATAGCCTATTTGGCACAAATTTTACAATATTGCTTCTCTAGCACTACAGTTTCCCATCATCCCATCCAAAGATATCTCATTTCACTAAAATATGGAAGTAAGTCTTCTAGGTACTTATGAAAATAATTAATCATTCAAATGACAGGTTTGCAGGACCTTCTGCAAAGTGCATTATTACTCATAAATCCCAGCACTTGGCCATACATCACTTTCTAATTAATGTTCCTCTTTTACACTACTTTCCACATTCTCATTTTTCTACTGTGTCTATTTGTTGTGAGTATATCAATTAATTTCTTAATTATGCTGAAGCAATATACTTTACAGCAAATTGCAAGCTTTCTGGTAGATCAGTTCTGGGTAGATGTATTCATTTTTCATTTAGATGTCCAGCACAAAAATTTTAGTGCTTCTGAATTTTTTTAGTGCTTCCAATTTTTTTATTTGAAACTACAATGCAATAAAGAATATACACTTATATTTACTGAATGTTTTCTAAAATGAAATTCCCTATAACCAAAAACTGCTCTGTGTGTTTCAAGTAAATAGTTTGGCCTAAGTTTTGAAAATCTATACCTCTTCAAAATCTAAATATTGATCATATGGCTTCCTCTTTTTAAGTCTATTGATTGCAAATAAAGAATTTTTACTGAAATGTAACTTTAGTCCAGCTACTGCTGTGATGTGATGATACCACACTCTGGGGAATTTTTCTCAGTACTATGTGAAACTTGTTGAATTTTAATGGTGGTCACTACAGATCTGTGATGATGCTTCAAAAATCTCCACATTTTTTGTTTGCTTCTATGTTTTTAAACATACCTCCAGGGTGGGCAAGCAGACAAAATCAATTCTTTAAAAGCATCTCAGAAATTTCTTTCAAGAAAAATGAGTAACGTACACTAATATTTTTTTGCAAGTGACACTAAGTGCAAAGCACAGCAGAAGGCTTTCAAGTATGGATGACAAACCTGCTACCCTAAAAAAAATGTATGCAATGTAAGCTTTAACTTTTTGGAAATGTTGTTGAAAGAAGCTGTGTCATAAAAATGCTTCACATTGCTGTCTGAAAACTAGAAGAAAGTTACTCTTCATCTCCAGAATAAAATATAACTGAAATATGTGCTGGGAAGTGATAAGCACATCTAAAAGATTTAATTAAAGCTCTCAGGAATAAAGAAAAGAGCTGCTGACACAGAAACTGTCATGACAAATTATCTTTTGTAGAATCTTTAAGAACCAGAAAATACACAGTTGACTAGAAAAAATGTTTTAAAACTCTTGCTGAAGACCATTAGCTAATCTGGGCAATGATACACATTTATAATGTTCAGCATAAAGTCATCCACTTACTCTGATACATTCAGAAAAGTTGAAATTCCAAATGATTTGTAAAAAGAAGGGCCTTTCCTTTACAACTGTTTTGCAACTTGTATTAATCTTTTAAAAACTTCTCCATAAAATCACATTTCAGGACTATGATATTTATTATCATCAGTAAAGCACTTTGCTGTTTAATACAAGCTAGTAATATTATTAATCGATCTACTAATGGTGTTCCGTGACAGAAAAATTTCAGGAAAGATCATTTTAAGAACAATCATGGTACTACTCTATCAATATTTCAGAAAATCATGCAATACCTGAGGTTAGCTTTCAGAATAATACAATGGTTATCTCTACCGTACATAATTGTCATTGAATGAATTCAATCTCATTGGAATAAAAAATGTGTTATTTCCATAATTAAGAAGATTAGAAAAAAAATCACATATTGAAATCGAATTGTTTGTTGCCTAAAAAAATGTTGGCGATTTAGCGAAATACTTGCTCCACTAGTGACCTAATCACTTCTAAATAACAAAAGTGAAATAGAAATGGTGCATCTTGTTCATGCAATCACATGCCAAGTTTTTCCTTTTGGAACATTTATAGAATGATGTCAAAATACCTGTGCTTAGTGGGGTGGATATTTATTTCAGACACAAAATACAAAAGAAGATAATATTAAGAACAGTGTCTTTGTAGATAAGCAGATAATACATATACTGTTGATATATATATATATATACACACACACCAACAATATATATAATATATAATATACTGTTGGACGTAATCAGCATAATATAAAAATATCCTCATTAACTGAACTTTTCCAAACCTATAAGAAGCAATGTGGTTGATGCTGGGGGCATTACATTGTTAGTCACAATGAAAAAAAAAAAGAAGACTTGAACTGTTTGGTTATTAAATCTTTTTTTCTAATATTGAAAGCTATTTCTGTGCTGACATTAAATAACTAATATGAACAGTTTAGCAACTGAAAGTGTAGAAAAGAGGGCTATAGTTTCAGCAGGTCATTGATCAAAGACACTTTGGCTTTCCAATTTAATAGAGAGGGCAAACACAATTGTAGTGTTCTATGTAAGTCAAACAACATGGAAACTCTCCTTCTGTTATCTTCCTCTAAATGTTCATAAGTAATCCATCCACCATCTCCTTACATTTGCTTCTGTGTGTGTTCTACTGAACTACAAAACCCTAAAAATTAGTGATAAAGAGACTTTTTTAGGGATTGTGAGCATGCAAACAACACAGTAGTGTCTCATGAAATTCCTGCTCAAGATCAGCCTGCCTTTTTAAATTGTAGAAGTATCAATCAAAACCATTTTGCACAAATGTATTTCTCATTTTCAAAGACCTATAGGTAAAAGTATTCAAAAAGGACAGCAACTTAGCTTAGGCACTTTATAATTAAATAGAAAATATAGAATATATAAAAAAGAATAAAAATTTATGATTTATTTTTTTAAACTGATTTCTTAATTAAATTAAGGACCTGGGGAAATGCATTTTCCCATCTGCATTTGAGAGATGAGAATAAACTTTGTGAATGAAAACAAGCTATTCAAAGTCTTAATAAATGTGACATGACATAAATTCATTGTCGATGTCAGTTTAGAAAATAGATTCAATTTTGAGAATGAAGGACATAGAAAATATATGTAATTATGAATATAAATTTTCTGGAAGACCAATTCTAAAGCTCTAGAGAAAGAATATTAGTATTTCCTTATTTTACAGAAGCTAATAGAATCAGGATGTTGTGCAGTTTCTCCTTTACCTGGGATTTTTTTATCTAGTAGAAGAAGCATGCAAGATCTTGTCTTTACAAAACTGTTACATATCATTCAATATTCTTTTCCCACATTCATTTTGCACAACACAATGTAATATCTCATATTCATTGAAATAGTACCCTGGTGATTCCTGGCTGCCAGCTTGGTAGGTCAAAAATGTGATTATTTTAAACTCTAGATTGGAGGAAGCGTTGCTATGGTACTATAAGTTTAGAATCAATCAATCCCCATGAAGTGACTCATTTCCCAAGACCCACTGAATCACGATTCTTTGAGTCGTCAGCTCCACTATGAAAAATGTATATATATCCATTAAAAAAAATAAAATAACTAGATATCCTTTCAAGGTACTTAATATCTCCACTGCAGAAGCAACAGCATCAAATGCAATTCTTCACACTGTTTTGCTAAGGGGAAAGAAAATCCTTTTTGAGAGCCAATTTTCAAATAAACTTTCCACTTTGAATTCGACATAAGCATAAAAGTTTAGCAACTTTGTTGATTTTACAATGTATTAATTTGTAGCCATAATTTACTGTTCCTGCAGGATATAATACTGTAGCATGCACACCAATCAGATTTTACATCCTTTTGGCTCTGTCCATTCCAAATCTCAAGTATCTAGCTTTATGGTATTGAAACCTCCACCTTTTTTCATTCCCTGAATAGGAGGATCTGCTTAAATACATTTTTATTTTTAAAAGAAAGAGTTATTTAAACTATTATTTTAATGTTTATTCTATAGGTTTACTGCTTGATGCTGTAGGTAAGCTAATAGACTATATAATTTTTAATTAATTTTTTTATATTCCTCTCTGTGGTTGAATATCTAAATATGATCAAATCCTCATTGAAAGCTTTTATGCAGTAAACACAACACATGGATAAGAAATCAAACTCATAATAATTAAAATTTAAATATTGGTTGAATATTTGATGGCTCTTAGGGAAAGCAAGTTTTCAGTGAAAGAAGATAAGATTACTGCCCTTATAAATGTCAAGAAATGAAAATTCTACATATTCTTTTCCAACTGTTTTCCCATGGAGATAACTCATGTATGTTCAACAAAGAACTGAGTTATAGAACTGAGATAACTGCCTCGTAAGATCACAGACTGGCGGTTAAGAAAACCCTTAATATAGGAAACCCACTAACTTTATTTCTTTCAATCATATATAAAACAAAGTTAATTTTATTCAGTAGAGATATTAATCAGTTCATTCACATCGGTTATTCTGAAAAGTTAAGTCTGCCTTCTCCTCCTCCTTTACTCTTGGAAAACAAATTGTTACTGGCAGAAGGACAGAGACAGAATTGGCCTTACAACCATTTTGGGTGGAGAGATGCAATACAGAACTTCAGAATTTATCCTCTGCTCAGCACAGGGAAAAAGTGAAAAATTCAAATGGTGGAGGAAATGTATGAAGGAAAGGTAAGACTTATAGTTAGGCTGTCCTATTGCCCGTTGCTACAACATCCAAGCAAGGGTATAGTTGCAAAATCAAACATCTCATAAGCTAAAAATTGCAGAATTGAGACCCACAGCTCTTTGGGGGGGTCCAAATTTTATTTATTATATAGTTTTACATGCATGGTTGAGGATTGTTTCCCTGTTCCCATCTGCTCTGTTAATTACTGCTTCCTCTCCCAATCTCCCTCTTTCCCATTTCCTACTACCTAATACTTTTTTTTACCCTTCCTGTTTTGCCTCTGCCCCCCCAGTTCCTCAACTCTGCACCATGTCAAGCCCAGTCCTACTGACCTTTGACCATCTCAGCCTCGCTGCTCTTCCTCAAGGTGTGGGTGTCAGAGGGGGAGTGTTGCAAACAGATCAGAACCTGCCTCAAAACACTGCAGGTGTCCTTTGCAGCTAGAAGAAGAAGTTCTAACAAATATTACATTATTTAGTGAGTCAGGATTGATGTACACAAGGTAGACAGAGAAGCCAAGAAACATTTTTCTTCAAAACTCTAATGAGTCTCCAGGGTGGGAAATTGACCTCTGCAAGCTTCATCAGAATATTGCATGTTTTCATGGGGATGGCAAAAGGCATATATCTGACAGCAGAATTATGAATTTACCTTACTTAAAGTATATACTCCAGAGCACTATAAGTCCAAATGTTTAAACTTAAGAATTATTTTAAGGTAAGCAAATCAGTATGTTTTCTGGGAGGCTGCCAAATCCTTGCAGCAGCATTGTATAGCTATATATGTGTGTGTGTGTGTGTGTGTGTATGTGAGAGACACATACACCTGTAACTTCAGGTCTTTACAGACAATGTAGTGCTCTACCATAGTAGTTTCTCAAACTGATAAGATGATGACAGGCAAAGGTTTTTAATTGCTATTACTATTATCATTATCATATCCAGGTGCAATGATTGGTATAAAAATAACCTGTTTTTAAGCAAAGCAATATAGGATAATATAATTTAATATATTTTTTAATTTGTTAATTTTTTACATATGAGCAACTATAGGAGATTGTGCAAATGGAATAGTCTACCTTATAAGGGTCTGATCCATCCAATATTCTGAATATCAAGATTGGTCTCTCCATGCATGCTACTGTGCTAAGGCAAAGCTTTTCAACATTTATGGATACTGGTTTACTGATGTTCACAGTCTTTTTCTAATCTACTAAACACAGAAATAAAACATGGCACATCTTCATTTTTCATTAATTTCAGAGAACTGCATGTTTCTTAATAGCCTCCATGGCCTGCTCTGGCTTAAAGTCTAAAGTGAATATAGGAGCTAAAATCTTGTTATTCTTCCCTTGTAACCTGCAGGACAGTACATGAAGCTATCACATTCTTTCCAGTGTGCAATAAAACTCACAAGTACATGCTACACTTAAAATTACAGTGGGAAGAATCCAGAAAATAACAATGTTGATTCATGTATTTCAAAAGAGATGAATTGATTTTGAAGGGTAAAGACCGGCACTTTCTTGTTAAGCAAATTCTAAGAGCAAATACATATTACACATATTCTGAAATGTAATATTTTTAAAAATCTGTATTTTTATTGTATCATATTTTGCATTTGGTTACCACTCTAATTAATTTGGAGATCTTTTGCTTTTGTTTAGTTTGTTTTCCAACTTTTTGGTCATTATTTATATTTGTAAGTGAATGGGAAATACAGTAGATGAATAGCTTTTCAAAAGGAATTTGAAATGACAAATGAGTCGAGAGTTTAAAGTTCAAACAAGATTGGGCTGAAAAATGTGCTCCTGTAAACCCTGTAGTATTTATTTGTCAACTAGCTGCTGAACTCTTGCTTCAAATTCACTAAAAATTACATCATGTATTTGATGAAGAGCAAATGGGTGGCACGAACAGTGTCGGAGAAAGTGTAGTGTGGTTTGGGTTTCCTTTTTCACCAAGTTTTATTTGGTGGCAATTATGCTGTTGTAGCAATTTAGATGAAAAAAACTTATGCAGTAGATATCAGCTTAATCTCTTAAACTACAGAATAAACTAAAGCAATAACACTAGAAGAAAATATAAAATCTGTACGTACATAATTTTTTTTTTTTCCAGGAAAATTACCTGGGATATTCCTCCACTGCTTTAGGTTTATTATACAATTGCTAAATTTTTGGAAGGTGTCAGTTGGTAGATCTCCACATATGAAAGCATTGACAGCTCTCTGTGCCTGTATGCACTCTGTGTTCATTTATATATGTTAATATGTATGGGTTACACTATAACAATATCTCCTAAGAAACTGATTTCAATGTTGAAGATATTTAGATATCTTTAAGACATTTAGAAATAATATCTGAGCAACTTAAGCTCCTTGCTGATGTAGAACCTGTCATATAACTCTTCGTGAATTATTGATTGCAGTACACAGCACATATAGTAAGCACTGAATTCATTAACAAAAATGGATACATACGAAATGTGAAAATTTTGCATTTATTAAATTAATTTGAGAGATCTGTTATTAATAGTATGTAATTTTATGTTTTTCTAAAATTTACAGAATTTTATATTTTTATGACATTACATCTCAACATATTTAACACCAGCACCATGTCTATATGAAGGGATTATCAATTAGTATGGAATTTAACTCTGTTTCACTTGATTTATCCAAAAGTAATTTTAATTAACTGGAGAGGAAGGCTCTTACTACCAGGGACAGTGGGGCCCACTCGCCCCATTATCTTGACAGCCTGCTGACTCTTTCCCAGACTTAATTCCTTGTTGGGCTGAATGTACTGGTGCTAAATCTGGTCCCACTGCACAGTAGAGAAAGGAGCACATGCTAGTGCAGGCAAGATACTGTGCCAGAGCTGTAGCCTTCAGACTGGCAAGGAGGGAGTGGGAAGTGGGACACTCACTGGCTAAAAGATTAGAAACAATACTGAGTTAAAAATTAACCAAAGGTAAATACACTGAATAAACTCTACAGTTCAAGAATTCAAATTTAAGTCCCATGAAGACTAAATTGACTTAAAAATTGTTATTTCATGTTTTCAGTACAAATGCATGCACAAGTGAAATACTTGGAAACTATTTTCTCCAAACGTAATTTTTTAAAATTTCAAAAATATTAATTAAGCGCCAGCAATATCTATAATTAGCATGAGTTTTTTAAAGATTTTATGAGACATCTCTTAAATTTTTCAATTTTCTATTACTTAGTATATTACTTAGTGTAAACATCATATAAACAAAACAAGTTACAGTATGTTTCCAACACAGAGATGTAACCATGTCACTTGTTTTCCGACAAAAATGATTTTGTGTCTGAAAATGTAGCCTTCTTTGGGCACTGCAATAGCTATACAAGATGTCTTTGTTGATCAACCCAGTATATTTCTAGTGTGAAAATTCCTCATAATCTTCAGAGAGTATCAGTCATTTTAGAACAATATGTATTAATTCTACCAAAGTCTGATTGGGAATAATCTATTTGTTTGAGAAAAGATTTTTATTTTTTGCCTTAATCCTGGATTTAATAGTTTTATACACCCTTTTCTCATGATTTGTTTATATATATTGACTATCTAGGTAATCAAGGCTTGGAAAGGCATCAAATGTTGACCATGAAGAAAAACTTCATTTTTAGTCTCTAATGTGTTAGACAATAATTAGTAAAGAAAAAAGTTTTTGATAATTGGAATAGAGGGATGGTAGTCAACACAGACCCTGTAGCAAATTACTATGCTAAACTGCAAAATATCAGAAGCAGTGAATAAGCTTGGCTTTTCCAGTTACAGGATTAACAAAACTCATTTTCCCTTACATACTTTCTTTTCTTTGGCCTATGATGGGATGAAGGAAGTATTATTCTCTCCATTTTGATTCAGACTAAAGCTTTGGAGAGGGTGTGGACGTTATTTTACTGCCACGGATTACACCAGTCTGCCTTTAGATTAAATGAAAGACCATAACATCCCATACTACACAAGGGAAAATACTGGAGGAGATGTAAGGAAGTTTGTCTGAAATACTAGTTGTAGCCACAAGTCTATTTAAACTGTTTTTTCCCTAAAAAAATGGAACCCATTTAGTTAAATAAGTAAGAATTTTTCATGCTCTTACGCTGTGGGACATGAAACTTGCAGTAAGTGGTCACTCTAGGGAAAGTCAGAACACAGAAGAAAGGGCAATCAAACAATTCTATGATTCTATGATTCTATGAATAAGACCTGATATTGAGCTTTATTATCACCACCTAGAAGGAATAATAATATCAACAAGGTCACAAAGAATCATAGTATAACTCAAGTGGGAAAGGGCCCATAAGGACCACTGAGTCCAACTCCCTGTTCCTTGCAATACTACCTAAATATAAACACATGACTAAGAGCATCATCCAGGTGTTCCTTGAACTCCGATAGTCTTCATGACAGAACCACTTCCCCGGTGTTCCAGTGATCAATCACCCTCTGAGGGAAGAACCTTTTCCTAATGTCCAGTCCGACTTTCCCCTGTTGCAGATTCATTCCATTTCCTTGTGTCCTGTCACTGGTCACCAGAAAGACATTAACATCTCCCCCTTCCATGACCCTCTTGAGGATGTCAAAGACTTTGATGAGGGTACCCTTTAGTCTTCTCTTTTTCAAGCTGAACAAGCCAAGTGACCTCAGCTGCTCCTCATAAGTCTTGCCCTTGAGACCCTTAATATGACAACAGGCAAGATATAATCCAATGGGAAAGACTTCAATGCATGTGTTGGAAAACTGAGGAATCTAACATCTAAACATGTATCAAACATGTAAAAGACAGGATTATTTGAAGGGTGTGTGATTCCAGTGTACATCACAGATTCTGGGGAGCTTTGGACAAGCAAATGGCAGAATGTAAAAATGGCAGAATGTAAGTAAAGGGAACAGGATTTGGTGCAAATTCACAGGCTTCAAGAGATATCACAGGCATGAAACAAATCAGAATGCAGACATTAGGGCCATGTCAATATAGTGGAGAGAGCAACAAGGAAATAAGAAAGGTGTTCATCATATAGACAATATAGTAGGTAATTATTTCTGGAAACTTTATTGGTAAAAGTGGGAATATATGTAATGTAACTTTAACATAAGGCTAGTGAAATACATGAACTGTGGAAGCAAGTTATCTACTCTTCAACTCCGCACCCCACAACTATATGTTTTGTCTCTGTACAGAATTTGTTTCTCTTCTGTAGATTACGCAGGACTTTTTGCTCAGGTAAAATGAGGCTCAGCTTCAAAACAGAAAGAAGTTCAGATTGATGCAGCATACAACCAGATAAGCCTTCCTTTAAAACAATGACCATTATAGAAAGATGTCTAAGTAGTGTACCATTTACAGTATAAATCTTTTTGTTACAGATATGAATACAGTCTAATGATGCATACGGTCTGAACGGAAATTTTCCTTTCTCTATTTGTTTGGAGCTTGAAGAACCTTGAGACAGGTAGTACAAACTGAACCAGAAAAAAAGATGAAAAATCAGTAGGAAGAAAGCAGTAAGACTTCCCCTGGGACAGGTCAAGATTCCTTCGTGCTCTGTATGACATCAGGAGTCAATCAAGGCATATAAAAAGTGATGAAAGATGGAGAAAGAGTTACTGGTTATGCTGTTTTGCATGGACTGTTTCATCAATTCGCCTTTGACCATACAGCAGATGTGTAGTCTGAGCAGAAGCTGTTAAAATATATTGTGGAGATGACCCTATTGAATGTAATGTTCATCTCGCTGCAGCGCCAGCTCTTGAGATTCCAGCTCTGCAAGGTGAGAATAAGGCATAGCCCAGGAAAAGCAGTACTGCTGCCAGATGCAGTAACCAGCTTCAGAGTACCACACAGATGGCACTTTGGAACAGACAGACATGCTTACATGCTGCTGTATCTTTGTTTCTAGGTCTGGGAGGCCCAGCAATGGAGACCCAACTGAACAGGATGCGATGCCATAGGGAGCAAAACAGTTCATGCTTTAGTGATTGTACAGACCACAAGTAATCAGATAAAAAAATCAGCTATGAAGGAGAGATAGAATTGTGCTCACAAGAAAGTAAACATAAATTCCTTTATAGGCAAGGTGCCATAAAAAAATTTTAAAAATTGAACAATCCCTTAGAAGCCAAACTTCAACTGTACAATGAATTCAGGTTTGCAAAGAGTGAATGACAACAGAAGACAACACTCTAATTCATATAACACTCAGGAAGAATCCAATGACTCTTCTTTCTGCCCTTCTGGTCTCTAGAAATGAATCAGACTATAATAATATAATAAATTCAAAGACTGGGGATAGGGAAAGGCTTTAATATACTGTATTAGTCCGTTTTGTACTTTGTTTTTTCAACAATCATTTTGTGCAATGAAGCCCTGACCTGGTGGAAAGGTTCTACATGAAACACAAAGCTCATAAATCTCATAATAACATATTTAGTAAGGGAATTTACAAGACTTATTCATAAAGCTCTAATATGTTAATAGTGATAGTATATGATAGCACCTATTACTTAAAAAAGATGTTGATCAATAACATTTATGTATGGGATAGTTTATTCTTCATTATACTCTGCTTCTGCTGTTCTCTTCATAGTTACTCAGTAAAGAGAAATTTAAATATAAGAGATTATTTTTTTCAGAGAATTTGATATGATGAATTTTGATTTACTATAATTTCTTAACTTCCAGTGTTCTAGTTACATGTAGAGTTGTCATATCTTTGTAGAAATAACCAAAATTACATATGTCTTATAAAGTGTAATTATGAGCTTATTAATTAAATAAATCCTTAATAATAATAACCCTCATTACAGCGCATTCCCCACTCCAGCTACAGTGTTATTGATTTAGAATACAGACCCTTACTCTTTTACCCATATATTGCCATGGAAGAATGTTAGAACTGTTAATGTCACAATTAGAGGAATACAAAAACGTTCTGATAATTTGAAGAGAAATATTGTTGGAAAACTACCGACAGTGTGATGGCCAAGAATCATTAACAATCTGGTGCTTATTTTTGAGCAGGTGTACAATTTAATTATCAAAGCCAATGGGCAATATTAGTGCCAATTTCAGAGAAGCAAAACACTGCTGAAGGTTCTGAGCCAACGAGCAAATAAATATCTCATTTCAGTCAGACAATCTAGGATAATCAGGAGTAGTCAACAATGCTATGAAAAATACTGTAGGCAAGAAATAAAGATGGTACTTCAATTCTTTGCGATAAAAATAAGCAGTACTTGCCATACAGACAGATTCCTGCCAGAGTATTTTGCCCTTCATTAGCTCCTGAGACAAATCCAGAACTCATGCCGAACTACAAGGGGCAAGATCTAAATAGATAAGATACGTGTAAGTACTACATGCTATTGTTTGGATTCTTTTCCATTTTTATGTGATTGTTATTAGTGACAAACTTCTAAAAGTTTTGACTAAGAATAACATATCCAAGAGATATAAAAAAGTGCCTAGAAGATGGTATTTCCTTAAGATCTTAGAAAAAATCCTTCTGGGTGTTGAAATAAATAACTGATGTTAAAAAGGAGAGGTAGAAAGATAAACGTTCTCAACACTCCATTCACCTTTTCCTATTAGACCCCCTGACTTGGGAACAAAAATCCAGGTTGACGAAAACACAGACTCACCATCAGCAAAGGAACAGTTGGTGTGTGAGCTATTACACAAGCATGACCCCTAAAAATTTATGATCCCTGACATTATCTACCCAAGAGTGTTAAGGGAGCTGACTGACGTAATTGCGAGACCACCCTCCATGATCTTTGAAAAGTTGTGCAGATCAGAGAGTATCCTAGAAGAAAAGAAGAGGGCTTAGATGGTTTAAAGGAGCATCCTGGAGCTTATAGGCCCATCAGTCTTAATCCTGAGGACAGTTATGGAATGAATCCTCCAGGAGGCTTTCCCAACTCAGATGAATCAGGTGGTTGGGAAAGTCAGCAGGGGTTCACCAAGGGCAAATCATGCTTGTCAGACTCAATCTTCTTATACAACAAAGTAACCTGCTTGGTTGATGTGAGGTAAGCAGTATCTTGTCTACCTGGATTTCTCCAAGGCTTTTGATACGGATTCCCACTGCCCTGGGGATCTTGGTAAACAACCTCAATAAGACTGAAAAGTGTGCTGCAGCAGCAAAAAAGGACAATAGGATGCTGGGCTGCATCAACAAGGGTATTACCTACAGAAAGAAAGTGATTATCCCACTCTACTTGGCACTGGACCACATCTGGAATACTGTGCTCAGTTTTGATCCCTGATATAAAAAAAAGATGTGAACAGGCTGGAGAGGGTCCACAGAAGGGTCATAAAGATGATCAAAGGACTGAGAATCCCATTATGTGAGGAAAGGCTGAGAGAACTTGGTTTGTTCAGCCTCAAGAAAAGAAGGCTTAGGGCACACCTTATCATTGTGTTCCAGTATTTAAAGGGTGGATACAAAGATGGAGACTTCCTTGGAAAAAACAAGGGGCAACGAGTGCAACTTAATCCTGGCAAGATTCCAATTGGACACAAGAGGAAAATTTTTCACAATAACAATAATCTCCCATTGGAATAATCTCTCCAGGAAGGTGGTGGATTCCCTAACATTGGACTCTTCTAAGATTCAGCTGGTCATCTTGTCTAGACCATGCTCTGAACAAGAAAATTTGGATCAGATGATCTTTGAGGTGCCTTCCAATCTGGTATTCTGTAACTCTATGATAAAAGTGTCTATTAGTCTTCAATGAGACAAAGTCAAGATCTTTTGGGATCCGTGTATTTCTTGACAGTTGTAACATCAATTAACTCATTTGAGAAATCACTTCTTGTGAGGGACACAGTAATATCCACCTAAACTCTTTAAATAACTTATTCTGTAATTAACTTCACAAGTTACTTAATTGCAATAATTCTTTCTTTGGTGAAGTGCTTTTAACTATTTTTCAGGCTTTTTGTTTCCCTGTATTCTGTGCATGTGTGTATGTTACAATGAAGTTTATTCAAAACATTTTTAATTTTGAATATGAAGAGCTTTGTAAGATATTTCCTTTATATTTTTACATAACCTTAAATAAAATCTGACTTTCTTCAATGGCCTGTCATAAAAGGGTTTATGCCTAGGTTTAATCTTTGTTCCAGGAATGTTTTTCACAAATCACATTAGTATTCACATTAGATTAAAAATTCAAGTAAGAAATTAGAAACTTTTCTGGAAGCATAAGATATCACTAGGGGATGTCAACAGCGGAAGTTAGTCAAGCAGCCTGCAGTATGTTGTTTTATGGTTTTTTCTAAGATCAATACAACAAATGCAAAAATCTTTTCCCATGATGGGATGCAAATATACTTCCACAACATCATCAGAAATGAAAGGGGCTGAGGGTTTGTTGGTTTTGGTGTTACCAAAAAACCCTAACAATAACATAGCAAAAAGGCTGCACCCCAGTTATTCCAAAATCATTTGGGTCTGGAGAAGGCAATCTCAACAATAATAACTTAATCAGGGAGTCTGACAGTTTAATATATACACATAGCTCTAACAGTAGAAGAAAAAAACAACCCAATTTGTTTTTTCAAACAGAAACTCTGAATCCAAAAAGCTCAGAAGAATTGGTTCTTGCCTATGTACTGATCAAAAGAATGGAGAATGAAAAGAGTGCTGATAGATTTGATCATTTACATTATTTGAAAGCATTTGACCTGTATAGCAAATATTTCGACCTATAATCTATTTCTGTATCTCAAACGAATCTCTTCATCAGTACTTTCCTAAAGGCTAAAATGAAGAAAGATGGAAGATGACCCACTGTAAGAAAAATGCAAACTCAAAAAGAGACACAACAACTTAATCTTTCACTGAAGAAAGGCTACAGGCTGACATAGCATGAATTTCTCGTTTTTTTCTTAGTCACCACAATATCTCTCAAAATCCGACCTCTACTTAAAGCTGATAGTTAAATTGTAAACTACAACCAAAGCTCTGATCAATCCTCTTCATGAAGTACCAGTATATGAAAAGGTCTCTTTTTATTTATTCAATTAATTTGCTGGCAAGCAACTCAGCTGCATTAGAGATAATTAAAAATATGACCAATGGCTCTAGAAATGAGCACTTGTCTATACTTGAAATCTTATTACAATTATTATTTGCAAAATAAGAGATCTCCTGTACTTGAATACTCACATGGAATATGATTTGACAGACAGAAAAGGTTACCAGAGAACTGAGGCTGAAGAAATGCACTGAAGTAGGAGTTCAAATATTTGGGAATTTTTTCAGTTTTATAGATGGAATAGTAAATAGCTAATCTGAATAAAGCAAAGCAGGGACCCAACTCATCATTTCCTGATGGAGATTCTCATCACTGATCTGTTAAAAAGTGACAAGAACACAGGAAATTTCACATTTCTGAATACAATACATTTTTAAGGAACAGGTATTGTTTAAGAATATGGGTAGCTACTAATTATATAATTGAAATTAAAATTATGGTGAAAAACTTCTTTCCAGATATGTTTGTAAAGACATAAATCTTATTTAACTAATGATGTGGGGCTGATTGGCAGGCATACAGTATATAATAGTACATTATGTTTAGTATGATCCTGTCTGAGGCTGCTGTTAAAAGATTACATTGATTATCAGCATTATTTATCTGAAATGTTGTATTTCATCATACTTCTGGCCCCGGGAACCATTCATAATACTTTTTGAGTTCTGGTGTAATTTCCATCCTTATCCTCACCCAACTTTCTAAAGGACTAGTCTTGGTTACAGTTTTTTGTGAAAGTCAAATTCTTGCTTTCTTTGCTTTCTGCAGTTTTAAGTTTCATTTTTAATTCTAATTTTGACATGAATAATTTCTCACTACTTTTAGCTATGAACTATTATAGCAAAATGCAACATTGTGAAGAAATTGGTTCTTATAATGCCCATTATAAATTCAGTGTGAAAGTCCCTTCATCAGTTCTTGCTTCAATACACATAGAAACCCCACAGTTTTCAGATTACTGGTTACTCTAATTAGAGAGGAACAAGAGTAATAGAAATAAAACGAGGCATAAAAGAAAGAAGAAAAGTTCCTCTCAGCTAGAGAGATGACATAATGTGAGAATGAAAGTGAATCTAGGACACCTTTTCATTAAAAAAAAAAATCAGAACCTAATAATAATAGTAGAAATCTAAAATACCATCTGAAAATTCCATAGCCAGTATTTCTTTGTATTTTGCTCGCCTTCTGATGCAAGTGCTTCCATACTAGATTTTCATACTTGGAAACTATTTGTTAGCAACCTTTGCAGTGACACAACTAACACTGTGGGATTATATATCTTATTGATACACAATGTAGCACCAAATCTACTAATATGCCCAAATGTCAGTTTAGTATCTGTTTTTCCCTTCATCATTCTGGAAGCATGACTTGAAGATGCTAGAAAAAGATTTTTCTTTCATAGTCTTTCAACTTTCTCCACTTTGCAAGTGCAAATATTCAATATGAATTATTTAGAGGACTGTCTAGTTATAAATAAGAAATGCCAAAGCAAAGTAAGGTTATCAAGCTATAAATATGATAGTAGTGTTGAAATATCTAGCTGGATGTAAAATTTGGGTGTCAGGTCTTTCTCTATAGAAGGTAAGTGCTGTTCTGAAAACGAATATTGAAATAATGTATAAAACAGTTCTAATTTGTTGATCACATATATCTTGAAGCACCATGTTATTCTAGCCTTCCTCTTTAGTGTGAGCTCTTATTCACACAGGTCTGTGCATAAGATAAACCCAGTTCTGACTAGACAGGGGAAAATATTGACTGATAAAAATCTCCATTTTACTTTTATTTTACTATTTGTTCCAGACTCTCTCTCTCAGCAAAAATTTCAGTCAGTCCATTTCTTACCATTATTTTACGTTCAATGTAGCCACCCTTTGTGCTATGCATTGTTCCTTAAGTAAAGCAAAATTCTGAATATTATGGCAGAGAAGTGAGCTGGAAGCAATGAGACCTTGATTAGTCCAATATTATATCAATCTATTACATTCCTAGAGAAAAGATTTTTGTTCTCCAACAATCTGTAGTCCCAGTTTTTTTCCAAATGACAAGTGGACTTTGCAATTGTTGAGAAGCAAAGAACTCAGGAAATTAGGTTGTTGGAGATTAGTGCTTTTGAATTCTCACTTCAAGGAGGATAACTCTGCTTGAAATCTCCCCCTGATGAACTCATCGACTGTGTTTTAACAACAGATATCTCCTCATTAACTCGTCTCTTTTCTCAGAGCAGTTCCTGAATAAAAGTGTTCTTTACCAGAATGCATATCCCTTCTGTGTAGGGTGAAAATGGGGGCCCATTTTTGTATTGTACATTTGCATTTAAATTGCTGCTATGGAATATGGGGCACACATTATTTAATTTTTTTTTCTTATTAAAAACTCATACTATCAATATTCAGCTATTTTGCTTCCTTCGCTATTAGCACAGCAGCAAAGTGAGTTAATTAGTCATTTTAGTAAAATGTGACTGTTCCCTAAAAGATAATTATGCAGAAAATTGGAGCTTATCAGCAAAATACTAGCTTTTCTTCATGAAAATTTATTTTAAAAAATTGATTTGTCACTATAAAGATTATTAGATTACTTTAATTTTCTCATGCTTTTCCTTTATTTATGCTAAAATTGGACAACTGTCATTTTTCCAATCTAGTCTTTATGGTTTATTAAGAATGTTTAATAGAAATAACATTTTTACTCATCAGTTACATATGCTCATTGAATACTGATGTGAACATGTGGCTTCAGCTTTATGAAACCAACAGAACGTAACTAAAATTAGCAGTTCAGTGCTTTTATTAAGTGGACATTTTTCATCTTTCCGATTTCCCGAAATAAACTTTCACTAGATCAATCTTAACTTATTCTGATGAATTCTGTCAAGAATCAGGAAGGATCAGCACTTTAGTAATGCATATTTAAATTCTGATGGAAATACTGCTGAGTGTTTTCCTTTCTCATCACTTATGTTTACACAGCTTTTATATGTGTATTTTTTAAAAGTAAAGTAGGGGAAGGAAAAAAAATGACAATGGATTAAGACTAAGCAGAATGGTCACTGTAGCCATTCACATTTATCTGTGATTTGCTTTACCATTAATCTACACTTAGATTAAGAACCGAAGATTACCTAAGAATAGGTAGTGCCAATTTTTTATTTGTTTGAACCTAGAAACCATTATCAAGTAATGAAATGTACATTCCATTCTACAAAACCAAACCCTTTCCCCTATATATTCCTATATTCTCTATATTTCCTCTTCTATATTCAGTCTGTGGGTGGAGGGAAGAGAAGGAGTAAGGTAAAATATAGACCAGAGATAATAATTATATCAAGCACTTGCCCTTGTCTTCTGACTTTAAGTTAAGAAAGGAAGTCTTAGAACATCATTTCAATAACATTCCTATTTTTTTTACGTGTTGTATCTTTTCAACAAGGGCAATTAGAGAGCATCCAAAGGAGGGCAATGAAGATGGTGAAGGGCCTTGAGAGGAAGCCAAATGAGGAGCAGCTGAGGTCACTTGGACTGTTCAGCCTGGAAAAGAGGAGACTGAGGGGAGTCCTCATTGCAGTTACAACTTCCTCCTGAGGGGAAGAAGAGGGGCAGACACTGATCTCTTCTCTGTGTGACCAGTGACAGAATCCAAGGGAATAGCCTGAAGTTGTGTCAGGGGACGTTTAGGTTGGATATTAGGAAAAGGTTCTTCCCCTAGAGGGTGATTGAGCACTGGAACAGGCTCCCCAGGAAAGTGGTCACAGCACCAAGCCTGACAGAGTTCAAGCATTTGGATGATACTCTCAGTCACATGCTGTGAATCTTGAGGATAGTCCTGTGCAGGGCTAAGGGTTGGACTTGGTGATTCTTGTGAGTCCCTTCCAACTCAGCATATTTTGTTCTTCTGTCTATACTCACTTCTTGTCAAACAATGGTACAAAGTAAACACAAGAATATTTTGCTATAGAAAACAAGCTGAGATAAAAAAATGCAAAATGTTACATACAAGTTCAAATGGTTTTAGGAAGTGGTTATTAGGCCAAACAGGTTTGCAATAAAGGTAGGCTTATAAAGCCTTCCATCACTAACCTCGTTAGTAATTAGGTTACAGTGACAGAAGAAAACCTAAAATGCAGGAGTTATACAGTGCTCTGCCTTGCATATTTTGTGATAATAGTAAGGGATTCAACACTTTTAAAACACAATTTATTATTATTTTTATTTAAAAACTATAATGAAATTAAATAATTTTAAATGAATAAAATGTGACTCATTCCTCTGAGACATATAAATGTCAAACATGTCTATTGGTCATGTCCCAACAGTGATATACAAATTGTCTTCTAACTCACTAAGCTCATATAGGCTCATTGCCCATTTGTTTCTCTTGAAATTCAAATTAATTCAGTAGTCAATAATTTGAGTTTTTATTATCTAAAAAACCCCCAAAACCCAAACAAAAACCCAAAAACAGTGAACCCAGAACATTCGTCCATGCTTGTGGAAGCGTTAGAAGCAAAATGGACAAGAGAAGGACATTCTTTTGTTTGTGCTTATTGCTTTGAATATTTCCTCTGTTGTATTTTCTCCTTTAGTTTTTCACACTTTGACTGACAGGAGCAATTGACATAAAATGTAACTAAGTATTACATCAATCTGCTATCAGTGTTCAATTCCCATTTCAAAAGCATTCGTACTTATGAAAAATGAGTACTATGACATTCAGTTCTTCATTTTAGACACCTCAGTAATAGCTCCTCATATTAATTTTGAATGACAGTCTCTAATGAAGGGTAACTCATTAAAATGGAATGGCAAATATGTTTACCTATGAAATCCATTTAATCATTTTGCAGATGGAACATTTAGTCTTGTACTACAGGGAAAAATGATACAGTAAACACCCATGATTTAGACAGCTGCAGAAATGTTGTCTGTTTATATTGACTGCAAGGTAATTGTTTCTTTTGGAACACAGACTTCAGAATTTTTTCCCCCCCGAGAGACAAATTCACTTTGGCTTGCACCGAGAGCGCACATTGACCGCAGAAAAGTCTATACAAAGATATTGTATATCTAACCTCTTGTTCTAGCTCCAGTTCAGACACATTTGTATCTTACCCTTTCCCTCAATGTTAGAGACAAATGTCCTTCTCCATGACTGTAAGAGAAACAGTATTAGCCCTAATCCCTTTATGTGGTATCATATAAAAAATGGAACTTATATTTCACTCTCATATCTTGTGGAAATAATGTAATCACCTCTTTCGCTTTATCAAAGATTTTTGCTCATGTTTTATAGCACTGGACTTGGAAACCTGACTATGATTCATACTTTCAGAACTTTAAATGAACAACAGTTGTCATAACCAATACAGTGAGAAAAAAAATTATTTATATAAGAGTTAAGAGATCTTGAATAAATAAAAAGTAACATTAAATGAAAAAATAAGTAGATGAAAAACCACTGAACAAAAAACCCCTAAGTTTGAGATTACAATTGCCAAGGTTTAAGGAAGTTCCTGGGTTGAGATAAAAATGCACTGCTTTGACTAAGTCAACAGCATTATGCTTACTTAAACCAAGATAGGAATTTAGTCATTTCTTTTACCCTCTTTCAGTCTTTCAGAATCCTCTCAAAAACTTATCTTTGCTTTATTACCATAGAACTATTGCAAATATATAGATAGGTGGTATCTCAGAAGCACGCTGTGTCTGTTCCCTCAGACAATATTTACTAATCATTTATTCATTAGTATTGAGCTTAGTCTCAGAAGCTTACCATCTATTGCATTCAGGATAAAGTCTGTTGTTGAATGCACACATCTTCCAACAAAAGAGCTTGTTTGGGGTTGTGGCATCTCTGCTGCTGCAAACATCCAATGAGTTGACTTGGTGAATCTTTGAGCAATCACATTGAAGTCAACTCTGCTTTGAGCACAGGGTTGGGTAGGATGTCCTGTGGTTCTTAGGTCCTTTGCAGCCTAAATTATTCTGTGATTCCAAAATGCTACTAAAACTGGAATAGTTAGGTCTGACTAAAATACAAAACTTCATTTTTCAATTTTCCTACTGCTGAAAAGGTAATGACTGTTAATCACTTTGAAATGGTGGGGAAACACAGCATGCTGTTTGATTTTTGTTACCAAATATTTTAATTAGAAATAGGACATGATACTGTATTCTACAACAGAGACTCTTAGGAGCATTTAGGTACATTGATTATTTTCCAGCATAAGTTGTTCACATAGTATACATTTACAGCCTGATTTAAAGAAATATACTGGATTGATAACAAAAAAGAATAAATGCAGATGATTAATCATTTACAGCTTAGTTACTGCTGAAGACATTAAGTACAATGTTTGAGATTGAAGACCAAACACTATCAGATTTAAGCCAAGATTTGTATCAGTTGTAATTAATTTAGTTTGAAAAATCTTGAAAACATAATTTCATTATTTAAAATCTACAAGAGTTCCAGAACATCTATAATCTTCCCTATTAATTCCTGAAGGGCATAGCATTTATCCAAAGACACAAGGCATGAGTACTGATTTGCTTAGATAGCAGCCATAATTTACTAAGAATAGTCAGATCTGTTGTACAAACTGAACACCTTATTTTATATATCTAATTTTATGTTATAAATTTTACAGTACCTTTACTTCACATAAAGGAAAAATAGTGATATAAACAGAATTTAAACAGAAAATTAAAAAGTGTGATGTGTAATTTAAAGGTATGTTATAAAAATATAGTCTTTCTCTTTTTCTCCCCTCTCAAAATTAAGTCTAGAATTGCTGTTTAATTCTTAGTTACTTCTCCTGAATATTCTGAATGGAATTTACTTTTATGCAACAGTTAACTGGGTTTTTTTAGAGAAATATGTTCACAAAGTTGCCTTCTTTAAATAGCCTAATTTTTATGTTTACCAAGAAGTCTTATAGACTTTGATAGCATCTTGGAGTAACAACATAGAGTAATTAGACACAATGTGCTTCAACTTCTACTGAAGACAGAACTCCTTTTCACAGAATTCTTGGAGAATCCTGTACCAGAATCTTCTAACAAATAGAGCCTGAAATACTAAATATGCCCTCTTTTACTTAAGCAGTATCAGTCCAATAAGGAAGAAGTCTGGAGAAGGAGAAAAAAAAAACAAAAAAAAGAGAAAAAATCTCTTCTTGTTTATTAAAAACAATTAAGAAATACTGATGACTAATCTTGTTCAATGGATGATTAAGTGGTAGGGACTACTCACACACATAAAAAGATATCCAACAAGTAGGATTCTTCTAAGAGGGGTAACAGATACAGCATGACAGTGTCACATTGAAATTATCCCTTTTAAAATAAAATTACATTTAATATTCTTTATTTATCCATATAATGACAGCAGTAAAAGTATTTTCTCAAAATTTCTCTGCTACCATTTTTCCGTATGTCATATCTTTTGCTAAGACCAGTAGTCCCAGGGACCGTGATGAAACTATTAAAAAAACCCTCTCAACAAACAACAAAAACCAACACCTCCTCCCCCATAAAATAAATTAAACAAGTCCAGTCACCAATTCTATACATTGTACATTATAATGCAAATATTTTCTGGTGTTATCTTTACTAAAATAGAGGCACTTTTGTTTCCTGCCAAAAAAATGCAGGCAAAAAAATGCTAATGGAAATATTAATATTTAAATGAAATTAATGAAGGCGTCAGAGTTCTGGTTTTTCACTATGAAATAATGGAAATAGACATATGTTCAGGTAACGATGCTGGTTTCTGGAGGGAGTGGCATACAGGAAGGATGCAAGATAGTGTAAAACCAAGGGAAAAGACTGAAAATAAATGAATTTGTATCATCAGTGATTTCATGTACCAACCTAGCCTTGAACCTGGATCTAAATAGGACTTTCTGATTTTGTTCCAGGCTGCAACAATTTCTGGAAGTGGATTGGGATTATTAACTGACTAAAATAGCTGGTAGAATTTGGTGTGTGACAAAGTAGTCTCTTCAGAAAAAAGAAGTATCAATAACCAATGCTGTTTTCTACAATAAGAGATAAACACAGATATTCAAGCAAAGAGAAATACAATTAAGTTTTCTGTTACTGTAGGTAATCCTTAGATCTACAGGTTCATACTACCAAAATTTGAACTCTCAGAGCCATGAAACAGTGTATTGGAATAGACAAAGCTCTCAAAGCACTTAGCACTTATAACCATTTTATCTTCACAATAACAAAGAGCAAAAGACATTTATCAGTGAACTAACAAATTGGTGTGTTAGAGCAATGACACTAAAATCCATTTATTGGAAACACTGTTTCATAACAACAAAACAAGAAGAAAACATGTATAATCAAGCTGTACTGTAGAGAACAAACATTGAACTTGGAAATCTTGAACACAAAAGTAAGAGAACCATGAACTTGCAGCATTTTGGATAAATTATGTTTCAATTTTTATGACATCACCTGCAAAGCAACATTGGCTTTATATGCAGTGAGCAGATTTACATGAAACTAATGATCTACAAAAATTGAGGTTGGAAATCTCAGACAGTGTGCACTACAGCTGAATCTTGGCAACTAAAGTCACAGTATTTAATGTTTTATGAAGGATGTGATAAAAACCAAACAAACCTAGTAATCCCAAAGCAGCAATTGCCATAAGAAAGCAGGAAAAACCCCACCATTACCGTGTCAACTAGATGAGATAATGTGTTAAATACACATGAAAATAGAGAAATAACAATGGTTACTGATGTCTACACAGTTCATCCTAAGGACCTGAACCGGAATCCATAAACACCCTGAACTATTCTGAATACATTGTACAACTCAATATTATCTTTTTATGCCAAATACGATGTCACCTTGGGAACGACTAAGTATCAGTTATGTGAAATGCACACTAAATATCACTACTTGGGCACAACTATGAAGTTAGAACAAATTTGAGTCACTTCTTGCAAATACAAATTTCAGTTCTGAAAAGTTTCATTATAATCAGAAGTTTTTTTCCTTGTCATGAGTAATTCAAAAAAGCAGACCATACACCACTGACAGATCCAGATCACTTGACCAGGAGATCATTCTTTGGTGGCAATTCATTACCCTTAAAAGATTGAAAAATGCATAGTGCTTTTATGGTGGCCTGGAAAGTCAACTCTTGTATTATGATTAGTATGCATTATTTGAAGGTTAGAACTAGATTAAGTTCTTTCTCTGTCTAAATGGGTTTGAACCTACATTTTCTGCCTAATGAAACTGTAAGTTACAAAGTAAATGTCTAAGTAAAGTGAAATTGATAGACCACGTGTGTCAGAATAATTTAATTCTGTAATGAATAAGCTGAAATCCAGGGCAAGAGTATACAGGAACTTCATGGCTAATGCTACTCATCTAAGAGGACAGATTCTTTGATTCTGTCCATGAGAAGAACTGTCTCAGTATTCTACATGAAATTATTAATTGACTTGAATACAAAGAAACCGGAATGTGTAAGGGAATTTGAGTTTGATCCCTCTTTTCCCAAAACCTATTTAAATATTTTTTTTCTTAGTAATAAACTGGAATATATCTAGTAAACCAAATAATTCAGTTAGTTTGATGCAAATTAGAGTGAAGCACCTATGATAATATACTTTTCTCATCAAAATGCCAGTGACAGAAAAATTAAAAATAACAGTAAAAACTATGCTGAATATTAAAAGTTAACAAATTAGCTTTATTAATGGACAAGGGGAAAAGCCCTTTGGAAAAAAGTGTTAATAAATGGCTTCAGTGGCTTGGACAGAAGGGCTACTATACATTTCTCCACAAACTTTTAGGCTAATTAAATCTTCTTTTCTTAGAATTATCCAGGTATTCAATGAGAAGTTTTCTTGATAACAGAAAAAATAAAAGCATTCAGATGTTTCTACTTTTGATCAGAAATATTTCAGTGAAAGTACTTAATCCATTAGAATCTGTGTACTTTTAAAAAGTGTATTTATCAGAAAGTGATTCCAGTTAATGATTAACTTTTTCTTATAGTGGTTGTGGAATTTATGTCATTATAACCATTAATATTCCAATTTCAAGAATTATAAGGAAAAATGTGCATCTGCAGGCATGGCACAAACATCATCTTTGGCTAGATCACTATATTTGTATTTAAGTTTGATAGCATAGTCAAGTTATGCATCTGTTTTTCTTTATTATTTTTGATAGATGTGAGAATATTAGCATTCAGTTCAACATGACAAATGCAACTTCTTATTATCTGTTAGACAATTGCTAGTTAGTAACTTTTAATGCCACCCTAGAGACAGTTGGTATTCATCTAGAGCTGCTTAGCAATGTGAAAATGACTTACACACACCCCACTCTGCCCCCCCCGACCCCCAAAAAACTCCTTTAGTAGCTAGATTCGACTCTCTTTAATTTGAATACTACTTTATTCTGGAAAAGATATATTTCCTGCAAATTATGATTAAAAAATAATGCATGCATTTCTAACTAAAATAATCTTCAACTTCTGTTATCAACCAGTCACATCACTTCTTCTATTTGCTTTACTGTCATTTTCTGTCATTTACAACCATCACATCAAAATTTCTTCTGCAAACAACACAAAGTTATTTCCTTTCTAATAATCTAATAATAATCTTTTTGTTCTGTTTATAGGACATATGAACCTTCAGTTTTCCTTACATTTCACAAATTCAATTTTAAATCTGAAATTTTTGTTAAAAAAGTCATTTGTACATTTATTCTTTTCAAGACAGAACACCTCTATTAATCTTCATAACTCATTAGTAGTATGCTGCTTTTCCAAAGCTGTTAAATGGTTTTTTGATCAATTGCAAAAAAAGATGCAGCATTTGTAGGATCAGGCAATATAAATTATTTCAAGTGTACAACAACAGTGAAGAAAATTTTACTGAAATAATTCAGGTGGATCATGTTGCTGAGTAGTTCATGGAAATGTATCAGAGAGTGTAAACCCATAAAGGTTTTTTTTTCCACATGGTTCTAAAAAAATACATAAACATTTTGATATATGAAAGATAATAAATAATGAAAGGAATTAAAAGGCCACTCATTAACCATATTAAGGAACATGAAATATTATTGGACTGAGAAGTGCTAACGTAAATGCTGCCTCACTGCAACAATGACTTCAAATAATTTTGTTATATTTTAGAAAATGCAATTAAGATTTAATGTTCAACTTGATTATTCATTCATGAGGCTTGATTAAGTCTGATTTTTATTTTAATTCCTTTGTGACACAAAGATCTTAACCAGTAGACCGTGGGGTTTCTCTTTATGCACTCTACCCAACCAACTCTTGTGATAAAGCTAAAAAAAAGTTTATTAAAAAAAAAAAAAAGGAAGCCCAATTCCTAACACAATTACAAAATAATGGAAAGAGAAGTTTCTTCCTTGCTGAGATTTCTGATATTTATGTTTCAAAGCCTCTGTTAGTCACAAATCTTTGTCTGCAGGTAGAGATTTGTAACAAACACTAAACAGAACTCCCATGCACACATCTACAAATCTATACTCATCTACTCAGCACAGCCATACACTTTGAAGATCAAACACGCTCAATGAAAATCTGCTCTATTTTTACTGGTGTTGGTGACAAAGATCTTTGAAAGACAAAGTATTCAACACTCTGTCTTCACCTTAAATAATCAACATCCACAGACTTGTAACAGCCTACTGAATGTCCAAAGGGAAATTTGTTTCATTAATTTTCAGAATATTTTGCTTTTTATTATTCTACTCCTGTTCTTCATTGCCTGGCTTTTTCATGAGAGATCTCACTGCGTCTATGCTTTTCTGTTGCAATAGCACCCACACACAGTGGCATGTTCCCATTTTTCACCAGAACTTTAATTACAATTGAACATCAGTTCTAGATTTCTAAAGACAATATAATAGAAAACTTACAGTAAGTAAGTTAGGATAAGTGTCTGTTAGGATAAGTCAAATGACATTTGTGTAAAAATATCTCTCTTAAAACTTCACCTGAGGGTAAGATTTAGGATAAACACAGAAGTTAAAGGAAACCTTGGTTTCAAATGTTGCATAAATGTTACACAGGGAGACAGTGCTTTGCATAAGAAGAGAATGAGGTAGCCAGAAATAAATGGAAAAATCATTAATTTAAAGTAAAACTTTTTTTTTACTGAAGCATTTCATATTTTCATGGAGAAATTTGGCATCATTCCAACTATCAGAATTGTTATTTTGGCAGTTTCCAAGTTATTTTAGGTTTTCTATAAAGTTATTTAAAAGTACAGTAATACACAAAAGTATTACACATACATGCTAGCATACAAACAACTCCCTTCTTACCCTGTCCCACTCCTAATAGTTTGGAAACATCAGAAGTTTGTCATATTTACTGACTTTAAAAAAAATCCTATTAGTAATAATTTCTTGATTTCCTCTTCTAAAAATTTCTATGCTTGAAGATATAAATACTGTTTCCAAAGTCTGACTCTAAGTCACAACTACTACCTTTGTAAACAGCATAACAAACTCGATCACAACATTTATTACACATAAGTGAATGTGAAATATGTCAAGTTGATCTGTTTTTGTATGATTCACCTAAAAATATTACACTGTTCAAATAATTGTAATAGCAGGATTTCAAAAGTCAGACTCAAAATATATGAAGATATAGGGGTAAGAATCTATCAAATATGAACAGTCAATTATTTGAAGTTCAGAGCTATCTCACAGAGGAAGCAGCATACTAGTCAGTGTTCAAAGGTGCATTTTCATGGACTCCGACCCTGAGCTCAAGGAAGGAAAATATTTTAGTACACATGCAAAAATAAATGCTTCGCTACTAAAAAAGAAGACAAGTTGGCAGAATAGTACCATAGTGAGAAAATGGGAGTAAAACTGTTTCTGAATGATTTATTATCAGCACCCCCTCTAAAATGAGATAAAATGCCTGGAGAGATACAGAGTCTACTCCCTGACCTTGCTGTGATATTTTATATGAACAGCAGAACCACAAAGCCCATTCTTAAAGGAGACAAATAACATACTTATGATTTATTTGACTTCATTTACTAGAAGAATGGTTAGGTAGTGTTGTCATCCTACCCCGTGAATTAAAGTACTTAGTAAAGTTAGTAAAACCAGAATGTATTGAGTATTATTGGTACATGAAATTCATATGAGAGTAAGTATTACAAAGAAACCTTCTACAACAAGTCAGTGAGAAGTAAATAGAAACTTTAAACACATTTATTTCTCTAATTTTTAATCTAGTGAGCAGAGTTATAGTAAAGAACACACAGAAAATTTATCCATACAGAAAAACTGAGCCAAAAACAATTCTCAAACATCATCTAGCTGTCCTTCCTAGACTCATTTTGAATTTGGTAATATTCTTGAATTTTATTTTGTTATGTATTAATAATTCAATTATTACTAGAATTTATGTTTTATTGCAAGTTTGGGATTCTTTGCTACAGCTATGTACTATTAGTTACAGATAAATATAATTTAAACTGAAATGAATAAGTCAAAATATTTTTTGGTTCTTGGTACTAGATGTACTTAAATATAGCCAGATTAGGTTGTGTCAAGATGTTGAAATCAAGATATTACCATATATTAGGCATAAGATCTATTGCTAAAAGTACCACATCTGACTGCCCAGAAGACTGAATGTATAAGAACCATGATGTCGTAATATTGTAATCATTAAGAACTATAACAAGATTTACACAAAATAGTTCAAATTTTATTAGTGTTTGGGGTTTTTTGTGTGTGGGTTGCTTTTTTTCCATGAGTGATCTCTAACTGACTTTTATATTTTGCATTTAAATATCAAAATTCTACTTTACATAAAACATCGAAGTTCAAAATACAAGCACTTTCTTCATACTTAATGCTACTTCTCCAAAACAACACTGAAGCATCTTCCTTCCCAGCATACACTATCAGTGCATTTTGTTACCTCCAGTTGACTGTGAGACAGATTCTCATTTCCAACATGTCTAAACAAGTGCAGAGTAAAATATATGGACATTTTTGTTTTCATCGTGTTCCCAGTTGAATGATCTGGAACTCACAAAACCAGCAACAGCCTTTGAATTGATGGAGCTTATTTTTATGCACTTTTAAATGCTCTGGAACAGTTAGTCAACTACTGGCATCTGAATGGAGTATTATGATAACCTGAATTAAAGAAAACATCAATTTTACATTATTTGACTTTTAGCAAAGTCAAAATTTCATTGAACCATTTCCATGATATCAGAAGACATCTGATAACTTCTTGCCTGTCTTAAAAACAGAAAGTAGCACCAAGAAAAACCCCAAAACAAGACCACCAAAAAATGAGACTGAGAGAGAGAATAATGGGTTACTACCCACTTGCTGCCAGAACACCATCAGTAAAGAGGCAGAGCAACCAGCAAGCTACCATGCAGAAGAGAGTGAAGTGTTAACAATTTTCCTTCTCATCTGGAATAGAAATTTACAATTGTAAAAAGAAAAAAGAAAGCCAAGACAGGGTTAACACAAGGGAGGAGAGGAGAGAGAAAGGAAAAGGCCAACAGAGTAATTGGCTGCAATATCTTTTTTCCTCTATGAGAACACAAGAAAATCAGATTTGGTGCGTCCTCCAATAATAAAATGCAGAAATGTTCTGAGAGAAACCTCATGCTAAATATTTTAGAACCCAGCAGGCTCAATTTTTACAGCATTGACTCAGGAATGTTATTTTATCTTAAACACTTCATATAATTGTAATTATCACAGCCTCAGTGATTTTGAAGTCCTTCAGGAATATTTATATGCTGAAGCGCTAAAATTACAGCCGAATTCAAATCCCAACTGTTCTAGATGTTACAGAAGTGTATAATAAGGAGTACTTCATAGTCTAAAAAGACAAGAAAATTAAAATGAAGAGACAAAGAGAGGATGTAGAAGAGGGAAGAAGTGATTGATTCAAGAAGTGAAAATCACCAGAGAAGTGATTGATCCAAGATCTACTGCAGAGTCACTGTCAGAGAACAGCATGTCTCAAATCCTAGTCTAATCAGCCAACTTGTAACCCAGAGCAGTTCATTCATGTCACTAACAATAAATGGTGCTTCCATAACTTAATGAAGATATCTTATCCAGTAGACATATATAATTAGACATAATGAGAAATGGAAAGATTATTATCAAGTTATTTCTTTTTCTTTTTGACATTAGTATGCTTTACCTGAATCTTTCAAAACTATTTAGCTTAAAATTAACTGGGATCTGCCTTTGCCAAAATGTCACAGCAAGTGTAAGGGAGGTTTTTTAGTTTTAAGTAGATTTTTTGAGTTCAGACATTCTTCAGTACAATTCCCAACATAAATATATCACTTTTTTGATATTGAAACCTAAATTTATCGTAGGTATGCTGTTTCACATCTTTACTGGGAAAGTAAAATCTGTTTTTCTGAGTAACACTACAAAATGAATCAATCTTAAAATACTGGAAGACACTAAATTAGACAATTACACAGCCAAGATCATACCTGCATAAAGGCTAAACTGTGAACACCTTGTGTCAATAAAAATTTACCTCAAATTGAAATACAAATTTCCTTCAAATTAAATCAGTGAACATTTACTTAAAACTATAAACTCAGTCTAGTTAAGGGTAATGTGCAAAGTAGGGCAAAATTTGCATATCAACTTTGTCCCTTGCAGTTTAGTTTCTTGAACAGAAACTAATATTCTACTAAATCTAGTGGGCATTAAAACACATCTTTTTGAAAATATTCTTTTTTTATTCAAAATATAAACCACAAAAATTTTAAAAATATCAGCCAAAGTTGGAAAGATCTCTGAAGTAAACTATACTTCCAAAGTAATTTTGATTTGTATAAAAAATGAATAATGACTCAATCTAAATAATATCTGTATTTCTTATATATTATAAAACACTTTTATGGTGTTAAGTGGAATCGTTGTCCAAAGATGAAAAAATAAATATATTGTCATAAAATGGTCTTCTGAAGGCTTGAAGATTTTGCTTCTGAAATGCATGATGGCAGTTCACTTGGCTGCCCTCAAGACTCAGAGAGAAGCAGATTAAACATGATATTCTCTTTTATGAAGAACTGTATTATACATGTTTAGGCATCTTGATTCCTTCCAGATATACTATCTTCTCCTCACTGTTAACTCAATTTAAAATACTAAGCGGTTTTTAGTTGACTGCAGGGCACAACAGGGCACTTTTAGCAGAAAACCTCTAGAAAATGTCTTGAACTGGTTGGAAGCGTATAAACATATTTTAAAAGTTTAAATCATTGAGTATACAAGAAGCTGCAGGCAAGTGCTAAATACAGTGCTTAACTTCAATAATTCAAGTGCATGATACAAAAAACCTGGCATCCTACAAATACTATTAACTTTTTTTCCTAAAAAAATATGTTAAAAAGATACTTAATTGAAACTGTATACAAAAGACTAAGGCTGTTGTAGTCCCAAAAATCTCTATGTGTCTTATTAGCCACATAATGTTCTGTGACAATTCCATGTGTAATTATTGTCTATTGAGACTTCATAACTCTCAGCCTATAACTTCTATAACTTAATATCAGTACTTAAGTAAAAATACCAACACATTGTACTGTGTAATATTTAAATATATTCCTTTTCTTGAAATGGTGAATTTCTCATTTATGGTCACATTTTTTTTTATGTAAGACCATTATTAGACTATACAGTAACTGATTTCTTCATGAGTATTAATTAGTCAAATAAAAGACCTATAAATAAATAAGCTTCTTTTTTTTCATTTAGATGCACCTATGTGGGAGTGAAGAAAACTAACACGATCCCAGTTATGGGGCAAAAACTGAAATGGTTTATTGGACATACAGGCTGATATTTTAAGGGTCTCGAGTCTACATATTCATAGGGGGGGCAAGCTATTATAAACAGGGGGTTTTGCAAAAATGAGGTAAGGGAAAAACCCAAGTTACACCTTTTGGGTTTAGCACTTACATCATGGGGAAAACCCACTTATCTTAGGATTACATTTTTGGGGATTTACATGGGGGAGAGATATTCAAGTTTACAGGATACACAGAGAGGGAGAAAACAACAATGGATTTTATATAGAGGCTTGATAACATCACAGCACAGTGTCTCTGTATCTTGGCAGGACATTCCAAAGAGGTGACATTCTGTCTGGTCCTCAAATGCAGGTTTTTTCCCCAGCTAAGCCTTTCTGCTGAGGCCCAGTAGTTTCTTTTTCTGGTATCCAAATTTTGGATTGCTACACACCTAGGCTTTTTTACCCATGTGCATTTTCTTAGGTAAAAACAGAATTGCACTATTTCACACCTTTCTTTAATATTGTTCAATAGTTATATGTAGCACTACAAAATACATAAATAGTAGTATACAGATAAACTGTTTGAAAAAGGATGTTTTAACATTCAAGGTAACCATAGATACAGAAAACAGCTGGTCATTAAAAGCTCGTGGAACCAAACAACTCCAGCAGTAGCCCAAATTTTTATTGCAACCTTGCATTTTCAAACAAAATCCCATCTGCTGGCATGAATATAGAGGTCTCCTATGTGGTTTGGAGCTTTTCCAATACCTGCAGATTCTGTCCAAAGTACACTCAGACCCCACAAAGTTGTCTGCCAATTTTAGTGTATTAATTAACACCTTCTTGCTTTATTAAATACATTAGCCTTCAGCTATCCTGAGAAGGTAACACCACAAAATCAAGAAGAATATTGCATTTAAGAGCTTAGCTGGTTACTTGTGGTAACCAGTTTCTGTAACGTGGTTGGCAGCATTGCCATCAAAAAACTTGCATAGCCAGCTGATCTGCTCTTTCATAAGATAGTGGAAAATAACTGAAGGGATATTTAGAAATGGTGTAAATGTTAAATCTTTTTGATTTAACACATTGCTAATTGTCTCCTATACAAAGGAGCTTTCATTCATTTCTTGGTTTAAATGCTAGTCTATAACACTCAGACTTTGATAAAGCTGCAAAGTACATAAACATGATGTTAAAAAGAAAAGAGCAGCTGTTAACTTTATTGTGTCACAAATAACATATGTGCTAGCACACACAATGCTATTTCTCTGCTCTTTCACTGTTTGCTGTTCTGAATATCCATCTCTGTCAAAAAATATGCTGTCATGTTTATTAGGATTATGTGGCATTAGAAGGTGAACAGTTGGATTTCATAAAGAAAATCCACAGAATAAAGAAAAAAAAACCCTGTTACTTAAGAATAAAGCAACTGACTATTGCATTGCATCCAATATATTGAAATTAATTCTGAATGTGATAATACAAAGGACATCAAATTTTTGAGTAATCTGCTATTTGATGTGGCCTAGCCATGTCCATGCAATAAAAGTATGCTACAGTAAACTCAATATAATGACTGAGTATATTTCCATGACAACACAGGAGAACCTGCTCAGTCTTAGGATCAGCTATAACCTGTAGGAGAAACAGGTTTGTCTGGACTGAGGTTTTCTGGAGAAGATTTTTTGAAGATTATTACATTTCTTCCTAGGGATATTATTCCAGAACACTTTCATTCCAATCAACTTCCTGGAAAATCAAATGCTCTTATTCCCAAAAAGAAACACAGTTTTAATATTATTGATTAGATTAGATTAACCATTCTAAGAATCAGCACTCCTCATTCAGTGTAAGATCCCCTTGAGGCTGTACTCTTATACTGAGAAACAAACCAATCATTAAAGGGGTTAACACAAAGGGATATCAGACTTTATCTATTATGATTTTCTGTGTAGACTTCTTTTCAACTAGTCTTTTCATTGCTGTGCAATTAATTTTTTATACCAGTTATGTAATATCTTTGCCAAATAATTTTATTTTCTCTAAGAGCAATTAGGAACAGCATCTATAGGCACAATATGAATATCCACAATTAGCTGTCCCTCATGAAGAACCTGACACAGGACCATGATCTATCTTCCTTTTAGAAACACCACTGTTTGCCTGTACTTTGTCTTAACATTGTTACATCCATTCACCATTAAAGCCAACATTTTGTATTTAAAACATAGATGCAGAACAGAAAATTAAAAAAAATATTTTCACTATAAATATTGCTGTAAACTGCAGAATAAGTTGACTTACATCTTCCCTTAATCTACCCATTAAGACCCAGCTATTAAAGTCATCTATGTACTTTTCAAATGCCTAAACTGAATTTGCAGATTTTCTTTTGCTTCTTTCTGCTTATTCAGGCACTGTTGTAGTTTTTGAATCTAATTTAGCAAAACATCAAGCTGAAAATAAATAGACTAATTTTCAAGTATCCTAAGCACATTTTTACTTTGATGTTGGTTATAATGCAAAGTAACATCCAAGAATATTTCAAGTTGTCTTCTATACATGTACATATTTCACTTTTTAAAATGTTTAACTTCAAAGAGTAGTATCCTGCTTTTCATGCCTGAAATTAAAGTTGTCAGATTTTATGGCAGGTGTATCATTGCACAGTATATTCTAGGCTATCCACAGAAATCCCATTGTCTTAGCTACCTTGAAATTCTTTCATTAAAATGTTATATAACAGTTTATGGACAACAGGACATCACATAGATCTTTCCTTCTAATCACAGAGAAGGACGTTTCTTTATCTTAATGTATTTCTCCAGTTTCTGTGTCACTGCCAACTAAACATATGTCACAAGACTGGAAATGCAGTATAGTACAGAGATGGTTTAGAAATAGGACACATTTAACTTCCATTACAGAAATTTAATTTGAGCGCTATGAAATCTCTGCAATGAAAACTAATAATGGATGAAACTATTCTTTTCTGGTTTTGATACATTAGCAAATGATGTATGACCAGCATTTTTGTAAAGGTTCTATCTGAGCTTGAGCTGGTTTCCATGCTCAATGCCTTCTGTACTTTCAGAGGCTGTTGATGGACTGTATTCTTAGTCTCAAGAACAAATATGAGTCTTGAATGGTGAAGTGAATATAATGTGGCAATTAAGTTTCTAAAAAGCATAACCTATGGGGTCAAAATCTTACATTTTTATTTCTGAAAATGATACAAACCCATAATGACAACATTTAATAACATAGAGGAGAAGCTTTTAATGAGAGAGTTGACATTATGGCTTAGAAACTGTTCTGATCAGTATCAAGCTACTTGTAAAAAATTCTAATTCTGTCCTAGACAAAGGCAGTAGAAGAAGATGATGCTGGCATACTGAATTGTTTCTTGTTGGTTAACATTTGTCATTTTTCCAAGATAATTCAAAAGCACATAATAATTTGCAATACTGCATAAAGTGTCATAAACTACAGTTCTTGAAAACATACTTTACTGAAACAAAAATGTTTGAGATACCAAAATTAATAAAAAAAAATAACATTTGTTTGGTTTGATAAACTGACATGAAATTCTATATATTACGCTAGTTTAAAAAATATTGATTTTCTGGAAAGGTACTCAATCATAGTGTAGTATGTTCTCATTAATCAGACTATCTGTGTTACTCAGCATTACATGAGACAAATTTACATTACAGGAAATATGAATCAGACTTGCAGAAGGTCCCATATTGAAAATGTGACTTGAAATACGAATTGCAATGGAAAAATCAGATTTCTGTTCAAATTTTATACGACTAGTTGCTAAAGAGAAATAATTTGTATAGAATAATTATGTATTTTTAGAAAAAGGACATTGAAAAAACTGTCTTCCATATCTATTCTTTTATTCTTATGACTCCATACAAACATGACACACTTTTAAGTTACTATGATTGTACTGTATTTCTGACTGTTATCAATCACAGTAGAAACTGCTGTTCTACAGATACTGTTACTTGATTACCTTGGAAAGAAGAATAAAATATTATAGCATCAGTTGACAGGTTAGTGACATTGACATAGTTGGCAATATTTCCTCCAGAAAAGGACAATTATTTCTATTTCTAACTTTGCAATACTATTACATGTATTTCTTTTTTTGTTCAAAACTTGAACATAATCATTTCAGCAACATAATTTCTCTTTTGTTTACTAGATGATATGCTAGTTCTGGAAGACGGGAACTGAAAGTAGTCAACAACCCTGAAAAAAATAATTAGAATAAACTCTTGTCTTCAGGAATTTTGCAAATGATTCCTCTTAAATAATTGAATAAAGGAATCTTTTCTATAATTATGGCAAAAAAACCTCTAAACATATAATTTACACACTGTAGACAAATAAATCTATCAGACATAAAACACATGTACGAACCTGGTGAAAACTAAGACAATGTTAGGTCATGAATTGAAAGTGCATTCACTCTGAGTGAGTTCTGCTTCTTTTGCTGCTTAAATAAAACTTTTAAGACTATTGTGTACAGTCAGAATGAGATAAAATAGGTTTTTTGTCCAGTTACTTTAAAAGAACAAAGGACCTGATGCCTAGTGGAGACATGGGGAATGTTATTTCAATTGTTTGTGAAATTGTACTTAGTTGAGGAACTATGAGATATAAATATAGAATGACTGAATTTAACAGAGCACTCAAAAGTGGATGGGAAAAGAGACTGATAGCTCTGCTTAATGTGCATATTTCAGTATAAGGAGTATTACCTCTTCAACGAATTTGGAACATGAAGCAAAAATACAATTTTCATGTTGTTGTTTTCTTTAAACTATTCGATCTACAAAAAGAAGGCACAAAGAATTCATTAAGTTTTCCACTAGGTGTAGCAGTTTTGCCTGGCTTCTTTTCTAAATAAAACCAGACCCACTTTTATGGTTTGACCAAACTTGAATAGGTCCCTAGAAACTGGGGGGAAAAAAAATAATAATCATGAATATGCAATAGTTATATGGGTCATTTCTGTACAAAAATATTAATAACTTTTTATTGTCTTGTCACTTGTACATATCCTAGAACTGAACTGTTACTCGTTTTCATGAGGGAACTAAATCTTGTTAATAAAATTCATTGTGAGAGCTTGACAGAAATAACAGTAATAACCATCCTAGTAACTCTGCGAAGAAAGGAATTTTCTTCATAGAAGGAAAGGTGAGAAAACTGATGATGCTCACTGATAATAATTAAATAATACTTCTTGTTCTCAAGAATTAAAATCAATAAACAGGCAGGATCTGAACAGAAGAGAGAAAGGAAACATTTGTACTGTTCTATAGTTTTCTCAGAAGACTAAAAATTATTTATTTAAAAGAAAAACTAATTAAATAATCATGAGCAACCTAGACTTTAAAGCAAATAAAAGTTTTTTTAAGAACCATTCAAAACAGTATTTAGAAAGTCAGCAATTGTCATGGTAGGGTATTCACCAGACTCAAACTGGAGAAAGCAGAAAACAAACTCAGTGTAAAGATTTTGATGCCCTCCAACTTCTTTTCTAGGTGCAAGGGTCATCCAGACCATTGCAACGGCTAATGTCATTGTAATAGCTCAAATGCTTCTATCTTAATTTCTTAAATTACCTCCCAACAATTAGCAGCATGATTCATCTGCCTCTCCAACTCTACACGAATGTTATTGGCAATACCTAGTGATACTGATGACAACGGCTACCGCACTGATGGAGAGAGAAATCAAATATCCTTTCTAAGAGTTGTACAAGAGGGTTTCTCCTACACATAACACATGTAGGGAGTTTCATTCTCCATGAAACATACCAAATAGCTTATTTTGTCCAAAGCATGCCTGCATCATTTACTGTAAGTTCTACTCACACTAGGACAACATCATGATCTTATCTGGGAAGATCTAACTATCATTACATGAAGTTTATTGTGGAAAAAAGCCACAAAATGAGCCACGTTATCACAGTCCCTAAGAAATAATAAAACACGTCCCAGCCAGATGGTTTAGTCACGGTAAAGGAGTCAAGAGAATAAAACTCTTTAAAACAGGAGTAATTAAGAAACCTAAAGAAATGTAACTGTCTTTCCTAATCATGACCTCTGGAATCCCTGTAGACATACTGTGAATTTCTGAGTAGTTTCAGATAAATGGGTTCAATGGGCATACTATATACAACTTCATTCCTTGCTGGAGTGAATCTTCAGCTGCAAGGAAAGGAATGTAGTCACTCTTAATACCTCCATGAGATCATGTGTATAACTACACAAATTTATATTGATTGCATCAACTAAATGTATAAGTTAAACCAGAGGACTTTTGCAGCGATGGATGATATTAAGAAGGTAAGAACTAAACAAGTATCTAAATACGAAGAAACTGGAAAAGATCAAAAGTATTCCAATTTGACAGATTCCAAATCACTTGAAATGTTTATTGGAACTGTAAGCATTCAAATCCAAAAATCTCAAAGTATACTTTTATAAGAACATAGAAAGTTGAGAACACAGGCATCTCACTGTTGCTGAATTTAATTAAAACTCAGGTTATATCTACAGTTAAATAGTGAAGTCTAAATAGTAAACACCTCAAAAGAGTATAATTAGCCTAATATATGGTAAAAATCTGCTCCTTTAAATGAAAATTCTTTTTTGAGTCTTATGACAGATTAGAGGAAGAGAAGGAGTTGGAATTCTTCAAAGACTCTGAAAAGGAAGTTTCTAACATTAATAGGTATGAGATCAAGACTCTCACTAAGTCAAGAATTAGTTCTAGTAAGATTTGCAATTATTATAACTACTTTTTCAAGTAGTTTGCTAGCCTATGCTTAAATGTGTAAATTTTTCTTCACGCAGAGATATTAATTTTCTGTACTCTAATATCTTTAGATGATTTATTCTGGTTATTATTTTCCTATCATATTTTAGGCTAGAACTTAGAGCAAAATTTTCTTGTTTTGCATCTCTATTTCTCAACTTCAATTATGAAAAGAGTGAAGCAAGCCATTAGTAATGCATTTTGGAACATAATACTACTTTGTTAATAAAAAGTATTTTGTTTTATTTTCTTTTGGGATTTTTTTGTAGGTTTGTTTGGGTTGGCGGGGGAGGTTTTGTTTGTCTGTTTGAAGGGTTTTTGTTTGGCTTTTTGAGATTAAATAAATGTTATTTGATGATGAAATAATTTATTTACATCCCTCTGCAAAGTACACCATCCTTAATTTAGTTTGGTTGCAGGACTGTGGTGGCTGTTACAGTGCCAATACATTTGACATTGTATAAACATATGTCCCCAATAGACTTTAATGCATTAGAAGTGTAACAAACTAAGCAGACCCTAAGATCCTCAAGACTTGCACTGTGTTCAGTTCTGTGTAGAGAGAGTCTTAGCAATAATATGAGCATAAGCATGCTGCATTGTTATAAATAAAAAATACTGGTTTAACTATAGAAAAATATCATCTACGCAACCATAAAACAGAAATAAAGGTTCTTCAAGTATGAAGGCTGTTTAGCAATGAAGGGGATGAAAAATATTGAACTGAACCAAAACCGTACATAACTGTAGTTATATAGAATGTAATTGCATAATTTGAAAGGAGGCCAGAGAAACAAAAGACAAATTCTGCCATCTGTTGCAGTCATATCATCTCACTAAAACTGATGGGCAGGGTTTGGCTCAACACCAGTTAAACCCTTTGAGCCATGGGAGCTAACCACTGCAAGTGGTCAGAACCTTGGCTCTGTGCCTCTTTCGAAGGAGTAGACATTCGATAGATTATCTTTAAATAATTGACCCTCCTAGAAATCCTTCCAATCTTCCAAACAGTAAGAATCTTCAGTTGCCACAGAAATGACTTAGAGCATGACCTTCCAGGTTGGAGACATAGGAGAGGAGAACCAGGTATCATATCTGAAATGGACTATATTTTAGACTGATAATAGTTCTTCATAGAATTAAAATTCTGAAAGAAAAGTAATCTGTTATTTCTATGTTGGTTTTGCTCCATGGTTTGTAGTCAGTTGAAATAGTACATTATAAAACATGAGTATATCAGAAGATACCTGACTCAAGACATGTAATTATCTCTATTTTAAAGGCTGTGATTTTGAAGTACGGACAAGTGACTCTCTTGACATCATGATATCTCAGTGACAGGAACAGAATGAGAATTCAAGGTTTCTGAGCCTTAATTCAGTACTGTATCATCTGTTGCATGGTAGTGGTATCCATGACCTCAACTGTCTCTTAGAAGTTTTTATGACATTTATCTAAAACATAATTTAATAAAATATTTGATTAATCTTACTTTTAACATATCTCTAAATTTTCTTTTCCCTCTTAAACTTCTTGTCTTTCACTCTGTCAAGTGAATTCATACTGTTTTGAAGGACTCATGGTTCAACAATAGGACAATAAATTTTAATTCCAAATAGACAAGTGTGACCTTTTTTATGGAGAGAGTTTCACAAGGGGGATGACCTTGCTTTGTCTATGTAACAACTGTTTAGACCATGATATTAAGCTTATTTTAAGCCTTCATCCACACAGTCATAGGAAAAAAAATCTAAAACTGCACATATAGAAAACTGCACTATTTTCACACACACCTGAATATTGTTTGTCTTCAAAGTAAAGAAGGAACTTGGTAAACTGTATACTGAGCATATATTCACACTGTGTATTTTATGGAAATATTGAAAAGAAAATACATAGGTCCAGTTTTTTTGTTAAATGTACAGGATATAAAGTTGTATTGGCCTTCAAGTCAGTGAAAGATAAAAATATAACTCTGTAGGGATTTTGCTATTAGATCTTGGCAAGCTTACTCAGACAATATTGATCTAAATTCAAGGGGTATTATATATTTAGCTATGACAGACATTATTACTTATTTTCAGGGAAAGCAGTTAAGAACAGAAACAGTGCCAATTAATTTGCTCACCTATAACAAGATACGACTCCAGAATACAAACAATTTATTTGTACTCTTCCATGTATAGACATCTTTTTTTTATTATTATTCTTACTTTGCAGGAATAATATTGATCTTAAGAACTTTGTGAATGGCCAAATATTCAGCTAAGAGAATTATTTATAAAAATCAAATCCTCTCAGTAATGCCTAGGATCACTCAATCATTTCTTATGTTTGGATATAATATTTTAGATTATTTTCCCTCTATAATAATCAAGTATGTGCAGAGAAGTTTCTGTTGAACTTGTTATGCAAACTAAGTCACCTGGCATCCTGCAGAAAAGATTTCAAATATGTTGGGCTGAGTACTTCCTTTCAAATAAATACTAGCATGACACTGTACATTTAACTTTTCCTCACAATTCTTCAGCTTTCTCAACTGTCTGAGATCTGTGCTAGAGATCATTGTGAAAGATATGGAGCTGTTATCATGTCTATTATTTATCAGCACAACTAACAATCTTATAAATATGATGGATTCAAACTGTGCAATAGTTTGGGACAATTTTCACACTTTTACATGGTATATTAGTGCACTCTGTGATCCTACTAAAAAGAAATAAGGAAAACAAAAGAAATTTTTATTCCTTTCATAGACTTTCTCACCTAAAAGCAATGAGAAACTGCATTTGGACCCAGTGATTAATTGGCTAGTTAGCCATCTGCACTTTTTTCCCTTGCACTCTGCAGGCCAAAATTATTTGCCTTTACTTTATCTATCCCACCTTGTTTATCTTTGGGAGCCACAATATCTAGCAAATAAACTGTAATCAAGACCAAAATCTGAAAAACACGAATATTGACCCTGCCTAATAGGAGTTTAATTATCTCATTTGCAATTGAAGGCTTCAAGGCTTCACCCTGAATTGTTTCCCAGAAAGAATCCCACACTTTTCTTGCCCATTTTTCACTGGGGTGGGATCAACAGGGGTAGTTAAAACAGTTATGCTTACAATTATTATCAGCTATTCTATGAGTATATCAGCATTACTTTAAACGAATGTATGTGCTACCATATGAGATTATTTTATGAATATAAGGGGTTTTATGCGATTATTTTAACATATATTCTGGAATATATAGAACAGGGTTTCTGGTGTTTGTGAACAAATGCACAAGAATGACCTGGTTCTGACAGTTCTTTAGGTGGTAGTCTACAGAGATTTTAATATACCCAATTGAACTGAATGACTAAAATTTACATTACTAGTTTACATATATTATCATTTAAGAGGTGTAAATTTGATAGAAATTAAAATGAACAGACTACTTTACAAAGGCATCAGTATAGAGTGATATAAAACACGTAGAGGAGAGAAAAAGATTCTATTGCAGTAAAAAGCAGAATTGAGATCAAAAGTAAGCAAATGCATCTAGGAAAGGAAACATTCACAGTGTTGGAAGTTTTTCTCTTCTGTGAAAGGATAAGTGTTTTTTTGTTGAAATGTGCCATGTGATCAAATTGAAAAACCCATAAGAAAAGTTGCTAATCTACAGAAAGAAAAGGAATAAAACAGTTTAATGATGGGAGTTTTTAAGGACAGAAGCTGTGAGAGGTATTTGAAAAGAAATAGTTGAAACTGAGAAGGGGATATGCTGTTATCCATCCTTCAACTAACTAATGCAAAACTCATCAAAAAAAGTCCCGAATGAAAGAAGACCCACAAGTCAATATTTCTCGTGCAATCCAGTCTCTTTTCTCAAATATTTTTTGAATATGAAGACAGTCCTGTCACCTCATGTGTATGCACATGCATTGCATATTGCTCTACTTTAGATCCTAGTATTCATAAAATAAACCCAATAGGTTTGACAGATTCTCTCTGCTAGTCAAGCATGTCTTCCTCTTTGTGAATCCGTGCTGACTACACCCAATGATCTTCAACCTACCACACCTGGAAATTTTTTGATCTGTCACCTTTCCAGAGACTGAGATGAGACTGAGTAACCTGTAGTTCCCTGGGTCCTCTTTCTTGCCCTTCTTGAAGATAGGACTGCCACTGGCATTTCTCCAGTCCTCAAGCATCTTTCTCAGCCACTATAGTTTTACAAAGATTATCGAGTTGCCTTGTCAATGACATAAACCAGCTCCCTCTGCACTTCTGGGTGCATCCCATCAGACCCCAGGGATTTATGTATGTCCAGTTTTCTTATGTATTCCTGGACCTGATCCACTTCCAGAAAGTGTACGTCTTCATTGCTCCAGACTTTTGCTCTGTCTCTGAGCCCTGGGATTCCTGAAAGCTGATCTTGCTAGTAAAGTCTGAGATGGAGGCACCATTCAAGACTAAAGACTTTTCCATGTCCTTTGTCACTGGGGTCCCTGCCCCATTTAGTATTGAACTCAAATTCTACTTATTTTTTCTTTTGTCATCTATGTTCTTATAGAAGTTCTTCTTACTGCCCTTCACATTCCTGGCCTGATTAAATTCCACTTGGGTGTTGGCTTTCCTAAATGTATCTTTGTATTCCTCCCAAATTACCTGTCCTACTTCCACCCTCTGTAGAATCCTTTTTTGTGTTTGAGTTTTGCCAGGAGTTTCATATTCATCCCCTCAGACTTCCTAGAACTTTTACCTGACTTGCTCAATGGGGTGGACTGCTCTTGAGCTCAGAGGAGAAGATCACTGAATATTAACCAGCAAATATCAGGGTGATTGAAGTCCCCCTTAAGGACCAGGAACCAGGATCTGGTAATGTGAGACTGCTTCTAACCGTAGAAGTCATTATCCACTTGTTCATATAGTATCCCTAAAGCAAGATCTTAGCTGATCTCATTTTCTACCCATGCCCTGTTCTGCTGCTTCTTAGTTCATAGAATACTCAAATTTTCTCTTCTTTATTCTCTTCTTCCTTCTTTATTCTCTACCACATTCCAATCACCAGTTACCAAGTGTAAAGAGCCTCATTTTTCACTGAGATAAAACACAGAAAAGATGATGCTGAAGAATATTTCCAGTCTTTGAAAGATTTAAATCAGTTCAGCTACTTCTGGGAAGCACAGATCTCACTGCATCCATAACTGCAGATTACTGTCAGAAGGTACAGGAGGACAGCTTAACATTACTGTTGACATTTCCATTCTTAATTTTATTTTTTTTTGGTGGTAGTGGTGGTGTAAAGTGAAAACACAACATGATTACACAAAGTTCTGAAATGACTACGTGAAAAAAATGCCCCAATTATTTACTCTTTCAGAAAACAGACCACAAGGCCCTGCAGAGAGTAGAGACTAAATTAAAATCCCTGCTTACAAAAGAAATTAATGGAGCAGTATCCCTAGCAGTGTTAGAAAAAGATAAGTGTTTCTGATTTTATTTATTGATGGAAACATTTGCTACAGCAAAATTCTCTTTGTTTCTAACCAGCACCACATTATGTTGTTTTGGGGATTAAACATTGTTTGTTTATAAATAACTTACACCTTGTTCAGCATGTATAGTCTAGTTGTATAAATGTGTTTTTATGCAGCAAAAAATATTTGATGTAAATCTTAAAAGGAGTATCTCTTTCTTGTCTCTCATGAGAAAAATTGAGTTTTCCTTACTCATCATAAATAATTTAATCATCAACCACATGATCAGAATCTAAAAATTTACAACCATAGGAAAAAAAAGGAAAACACACTACATTGTGCAGGAAGATATTATAATAATGACCTATTAGCTCATTGGAAACAAGGTAATATTACTATTTGCAACAATATCTAGAGCTGCACATAAACATAATTTCACATACAAAACTTAGTGCTACATATTTTTACCACACATTGTAAAATGAACCCCTTTGTTCTTGAAATTATATGCTTTATTAATGAATCTCTGATAAGTGTTTGGAATCCCACTTACCTCAGAAAAACCTTGATCACTTCAATGATTCATGTCCTAAGCAGTACATAAAATAATGAGAATATCTGACGGTTCATCAGACAGTTGCAGTAATCTGCATAAATCAGATTGAGTATTAACTACATGTCAAATATCCCTTCAAAACCTGCTAGATTAGGGCATGGTTAGAGGAGTCAGTGAAAATTAATATGGATCATATAGTAAAATAAAAAGTAGCAGAGTCAAAAAATCTGAGAACTTTCCATTTTCCTGTGAGTCTGGGAATACAAATAATCACATTGCACATTTCATCTGAATACACAAGATAATTTCCTGGCAATGAAACAGAGAAAACAACAAACTACTTTTGTGGTGTTTTAAAGACACACTGCCTGTACCATTAAGTACAATTCTTTTGCGCAATGTATATTAACAGTGAATATACCATAGCTATGTGCCATCTAAAGAAAATTACACTAGCATTTACTATTATCCCTTTATTCCTATCACTGAGATTTAGAGTGAAAACAGGATCTTCATGCTTTTTGCTAAATCACTGATAAACTGCTTTGTTAAGGAAAAGAACTTAAGTAAATGCGATACTTTCAAAATACAAGTTATCTCTCCCTTGGCACCATGGTTTTTTTAAGCAATAAAGGAAAACATATTCCTTCACTACTGAAGGCATTTTTCCTTTGTTTTACTTATTACCCCAGAAAAATCAGAGAGAAGGTTTTTACTGAAGATCAGAGAATTCAGAAGGTAAACAACTGTGAACTTGAAACCTGTGTTTTCACACAACAAAAAAGGTTCCAGATATGCAGTAATTTTATTAAAAAACACAGTACCACAACACGAATGTTTTAATAAAGGAAGTTAAATTATTTTGTATTAATTTCTTATATAAGCTCTTTCCTGTCACTTCTAGCAAATGTACCAAGTAATTTCAGAATCATAGACCCACGGAAGTGTGGAGGTTGGAAGGTACCTCTGGAGATGGTCTAGCCCAGAGGTCTTCAAACACTTTTGTTCAGGTACTTTTATTACTAAAAAAATGTTTGAGCAGACATCCCAACTATGTGTGTATCTATTTGTATTATATTACTGTACTTTATTGATACTGTGAAGACTCTGTTGACAAAAAGTATAAAGATAAGGCTCCTAATGTATTCTGCAATCAGAGTCTTTTCTGTTGAAAGATAATCCTACTGACTGTAGTGATTCTTGATCTGTCACTCTGAGTTTTAAAGAACTTGTAACCTGTGGCAGTTGAAGTCATGAGCAGTTGTATGTGTGTACCTCATCTCCAAGCAAGCTGTTGGGTCACTGGTTAAAGGAGAGGTGATGTCCAGACTAAAGAAGATCACGAAAAAGCAAAGTTTATTTTTGCAGCTAAAGTGAGGCAATTGAAGTTTTTACACAGGAATGTATATAGCAAGGATTTGATCTTAAAACAAACAAGCGACAACAAAAAACCCAATTCCAAAATACTCAAAACAAGCCTAAAATCCTGTCAATGCTCACCATCCTGTATTTTCCTATTATTCCTACCATTCCTATCTTTTCTTTGAGATCTGTTTGCTAAATTCTGGTCTTTGGGTGTATTTGACTGTCAGAAATTCAATCACAGGAAATGAAAAAACCTAACAAAAGCTCAAGTAAAAAAGACACTTATCCTTCAGAATAAGGGAAGAATTTATTTGTTTAATTCCTCTTCACCAGAGATTTTAAACACTGTGTTGTTCCACAAGGGTCATATTGTTTGATAAGAAAATGTTTAACCTTACACACTTCTATACAAGAAAGAAAAACTCAAAGGTGAATGGTAGGGAGGGGTCTTCTTTATGCTGGTATCATGACTATGATTACAGAAAGGACTATTATAGTTTTCAAAATACAGCTAGTGATTCACCTCTGTCTGTCCCTTACATGAATTCAGAGGAAACTAAACATGTGACTTCCATGCACTGTCAGAGGAAGGGTAATCCTTTAAATGAGGTGTAATAATGTAAGTCCAGCCATTTTCCAGAGAATGGGAAAGAGAGCTACTTTCATCATCTAACTAAGGATACTTTATACATCACAAGAAGAAGAAGAAGATGAAACCCTTATACTGAGACTGGTGAGAAAACATGTATTAAGGAAGGCTATTTTCAGAAGGGGGACAGATGGAGAAGAAGGAAGAATGCATATCTTGCACATACAGTTTTAAAAGGTAAAGATTGATCTCTTTCACATAATGTCTCTTTTGAGGGAAGTATAAAGTATTCATGAAGAATTTTAAAAAAAACCTGCTAAAAATTATATATGCTTGCAGTTAATTAACAAGGGTGCATTGCCTCTGCCCAATACCATTTTCTAGATGTCTAACTGTATAATTCCCTTCTCATTAACAATTTTAATTTATATCTCCTTCAGTTCCCCTCAAAGTAAATAATCCTGAGACTGGAGCAAAAAATCAGCTTATTTCAACTTTTACTGAATATGTTTTAAAACACATTAAGATATTGCCATCAAACAGTGCAATGTTTTACAAATCAGCCTGTCATGGTCTCAATTACTTATACGAATACAGACATTTCAAAGTGTATACATACACACACACATAGACACACACACACATACACACACGGTAATAGGAAAGCAAATATGTATAGAGAGGAAAGATATAGAAAGGACAATATCAACAATGATTTTGACTGATCCTTGTCCAAATTCAAATGGCTTGATTAATTTCCTATAAATATATAAATTTTCAAAATACTGCCTCAACTTTTGAATATTTTAGCTCCCTAAGATTTCCTAAGAATTGTCGGCATTTTAACTTCAGCTTCATGCTGTTCTACTACTTTGTTTGCACATATCGGTTTTCCTACTTTTTCTTGATACTCTGCTTTTAGTTTGGTGTTAGCATGCAGCAGATTTTCAAGCTACTGTTTAACTAAGAAAAAAAAATAAAACTGAGACTCCAACATCTTACGTAGAAGAATCTGATTCTTGCTGGGGAAAGAAAACACCATTATAACGTTTCCAAGTAGATATGGACAAAGACATTGTATAATGACACACTGGTGTTGTTTGGTGTTTTTTTAAATCTATATTTGACCACATTTGCTATATTATCTAGGATAAGACTTTCAGAGACAAAGACTTGCTTAAGAATTATTTTTAAAATATTCATACTCTATTTATACTAATAAAGGTTATTCATACTTTGTTAGTATGTTTTTGTATTTGAAATGTAAGTAATACGAGAGGTTATTTGGGGGAAAAAAAGAGACTTAAAAAACCCACTGTGACTTGTTTGCAATTAGTGTAAATTGTCAAAGGTCACTGATAGAGTTTATCACAGTACAGTTGTTCCCTTGTTCCAGACACCGACAAAGAAAGAATAGTCCTTTGAGCAGAAATATTTCTCTATCACTATTACCTTGTGCTTTACTACTAGTCACAGTCTTCTATTGCCTCCGAACACCACTAATACTGTATATGTACATTGAGACAACACCATCCCTCCTTGTGATAATGTTGTAGCTTGGTCAAAAATTTTAATATTTTTAGTTTGTAAAGGCAGAGTATGGAACCAATTTTCAAAAGAAACAACACAAAATAGGCTATAAATGTGTTAAAGTAACTTAAAAACAAAAGCTGTGTTTTTTATCGTATTGGTGTTTGGCACCATTAGACTGCAGTGCAGTACCATTACACTCTGGTAAGAGCAAACAGAAAAATTAATCATTACCCTGAACAATTTAGAACATAAATAAAATGCAACTTGACTGAAAGTAAAATTTGAAGAAATCTGCCCCATTAGGTGCAAAACTGAACAATTATCATTGACTACCATAGTGTTAATTTTTCTTAGTATTGAAAAAAACCACATTGGTGATTATATGAAAGAAATGGTCCATATTTCCCATCTCCAACATCTATTACTGTAATTTTCAGCTCCTGCAGTTCACAAATGGACAACAATATGTCAGAATGACATTTGTAATGACTGAACTGAATAAAATTTGTTTTGAGCTTCTAAATGCAGTGAACTAGTAATTTCTAGACCTTGCACACTCATACCTCATCTACTATATTTATGTTGCATGTGTGACTTGTTAGATAACAGAAAGTTTCAGAGAGACATCCACTTTAGGATGAAATGAACTGTATCTTAAAATAGCCCATTCTGCTAAATTAAGTTAAATGAGTTTCATTATTTGTATCCAAAGTTACATTTGAAATTTCATCTGCATTCATGCAGGCAGAAAACTTGGGAGACAGAAGGAGAGACAAAATGAATATTTCTATTCAATTAAAAGTAACTGAGAAATACTACTATTATAGAAAACAGTTATTACATAGTAAACAGCTTTTCTAAATACAGTCTATTTTTCAGCTAATTGTTCTGTTACCAGCTTACCTGCAGAAGACCAGAGTTACACTATCCACTCTTTTCTGAGCTAAGGTGTATAAATATTCACCTTTCTTCAGAGAGTAGACCCCTATAACTAATATTTAATTATCTTCAAACATAAATTAGAATTCTACTGTAATTTGCTATTAACAGTGCTTAATTCCCTCCATTCCTCCCCCCAGATAAATATATATAGACAGCATTGTCAGGAAAGATGGTCTGGAATAATTCAAGAACCTTGAAATAGGTTACTGTATCTATGACTTTCAAAGTTGACAAGATTCACTCCAACCTGAAAACATGTCTGATTCTCTGACAGAATCAAAAAGGACTTTAGATATAGTATTATCTGCAAAAAGTTAGGATTAAGTAAAGAGCCTTGCAAAAAACTACCATACAAGATTTGTCTGTGAATTCTGAATGCTGATGTATAATTTAAAAAATCATTTTTATTCCTCTATATATCTATATTTTACCTGCTGTAAATTTCTTTGGCTGCTAATGGGTTACAGTATTCTGTCTATCAGTTCGGCATTCCATATCGATTGATGCAAGAATATTGACTAGAGGAGGAGAACTGTCTTTATTTCTGTAGTGACCTAGAAATTTACGTAACATAATAGATGTTTTGAACATCATAAGATCTTAAAGAGTCACAGGAAATTACCTAAGTATCAATCCCAGAAGAAAAGCAGCAAAATGTGCATCAATTACAAATAAATAAGAATTCCCTTATTAACTGGAATGAACACACTGTTTACTTTTGGGGTAACTGAATAAATAAGTATTTTTCTGAGAGTGTCCTCCGCTTTGTAAGTCAAGCCCATAAGTGAAGAAATGGGGAAAGTTTAATATTGTCATGCAGTGAGACTAAAACACTCTAGTGTTTTAGTCCTACCAACACATGGTAACCTAATCTTTGAAGTCACAGCTAAAGGAGGAAACAGAAATGATCTCTCAACATGTATCTAATTTTCAATCTGTAAATTACAGCAAGAACACCTTTGTTCAATACCACAAGTTTTGCCAAGGTTTTGAAAAATGCAGAGTATACTGGATAGTCTAGGCACACCAAGTAACTGGAGAAACACTCTCTTTTGCCGCCTCCTTTTTTGTCACAGGTGTGGGATTCAATCATATCAATCTACATCATCTATCATGATGAACCATCATGATAGCCTTAGATCTGTTATCTCCTAACATTGCTAATATCCTTCTCTCAAAGCAAGTTGGATGTTTACACTAAATGGTAAACCAGTGATTAATACTAAGAATTTTATCCCTTTTACCTACTGGAGAAGCCAGCACAAAAAGTATCTGATTAGAGATAAGCCATGAAGTGCTGAGTGCCAGTGTGTAAAAAATAAGTCTTACATTGAAACTAACATTTTTCTGAAAAAAGAATTTCAACCAGCAACAACAGAGCAGCAACAAAATCTGACTGCTGTTTGCAATTCTATCAAAAGTCTCCATGCCACAGCCCATGGTCACAAAGAACTCTGGGAATGCAAAAAAGCAAAGACTCGTGTGTGTGTGTGTGCACTCGTGTGCGTGTACACGTGCATGTGTATGTGTGTCCACACAGAGAGCAAGGTCTGTATTACAGTATTCACAGACCAGAATATAGTAATTTCATCTTAAACTTTGCAATTCTTTGTAAATGCAAATCTGTACACAGATATATCCTACTGAAGTTGAAATAAGTCATCAAACAGAAGCTGTCAAAAATCAGCATCAATAGCTCAGCTCTGGTGCATTTAGATGTAATATTTGAAGAAGTTTCTACTACTCCTGACCGTCTCATCTTTTGGTTTCCATCCCTGTGACAGAACTTGAAGACAGATGTACATGTCTATGTTTGACTCCAAAACATAATTGTTAGTGAAGTTGGTGAGAATTCGAACTTTTATGCTAGTCTGTTTGCTAAAAGGATTCAGGCAAAAGTGCCAAGTTCTTCTCAGGCCACTTGTACTATGGATAAAGGCACTAGCACATTGAGCTAAGATAGCTTCACTGAAGAACATCAGCACACTTGCAGTGTTTTTCATAACCCTGTATAGCATCCACCATCCCTGTCACAGCAGAGTTCCTGTTGTCTGTCTTGGTCCCCTTTACAGTCGTCAGAATATTCTGTGATACCAGAAAGTGCATGTTATAATTGTGATTACCTATTCTAAGGTAATATTTATTATTAGTTACTTACTAGGTAATCTGAAAGGACAATTGCTTACTGCGGAACAGTTAAGATAAAGTGAGACAAAGACATACTTCCAAGTGAGTGTCAAGTTTGAACATTAACTTCAGTATACAAAAAACATTTAGATAAGACTAAGACAGTTGGACTAAGTCGGACATGCATTAAGATTTAAGTGATATCCTGACTGTAACTGTAATGCTTTTTCTTTTACTATGTTCCATAAGTCCACTGGTCAGATTATGTGACCAATACATCTGTTCTAGAGCAAGCAGCTGTCACAAGTGTTGAGGCCATGTTGCTGAGAACACAGCTGCGATGGGCAGGACACGTCTCAACGATGAAGGACCACCACCTCCCTAAGATCCTGCTCTATGGTGAACTTGCCAGTGGCTGCTGCATGAGAGGAGCCCCAAAGAAAAGATATAAGGACTCCCTGAAACAACATCTCAGCCTTGGTCATATTGATCACCATAACTGGTCTACTCTGGCCTCAAATCGGGAGGCCTGGAGACACACCATCTATAACGCAGCTGTCTCCTTCGAGAACACACGCAGGATCTCTCTTGAGGAAAAAAGGCAATGCAGAAAGAACCGTGTATTGCAGAACACACCATCTAAGGAGTCTTTCTGCTGTGCCTTTTGCAATCAGATATGTCTGTCATGTATTGGCCTCATAAGCCACCAGCGTGCCTGTAGCAAATGTGGATAGAGCCTTCCCAAATCTTCGTTCGCGAAGCCTAGCCATGATGTTCCATAAGTATTTGGAGATCCCCAAGAAATCCAGTAAGAAGAGAAATAAGAAGATAGTTCACTGCTTGAAATGGTTCAGCTGGCACATTTGCATATCACAGCACATTAGTATGATTTTCCCACATTTTACCCAGGATCCTTGTGATTGTTACTATATCTACTGTGACTCAACACTGCTCTCAGCAAGATTTTAACCATTATTGTTGAGGTCAGTTGAAAAGAAGTATCATCTTCTTATAGGAAGTATCGTCTTCTTATTTTCCATTCCCTTGAGAAATGTGCAATATCTCAACTTTATGTCTGGAAGTGACCTACTACACCTGCCTGAAGAGTGACAGAGTTGTTATTACCTGTTATATCAATACCACACCATACCTTGCCTGGCTTCAAACATGCCATCAGGGTGATGTTAATTAAAAAGCCTGCTGTTAAATATCTTATGTATAGAGGATACAAGCCTTCACAAGAATGTCCATTCAAATTCAGTAACTACTAGCCCTAGAACTGGCACTCTTTCTGCCTAAAGTAAGAGTGCATACCAAAAATACATTAGTTAGTAAGATATTGGTCACATGTTCAGTAAGACTGCACTAGAATAAAACATTTCTTCAGTCTATGATCCTTTTATATGCAAGTGAAGCGGTAATAGTTATCTTCTCCAAGAAATTTACTCTCTCCTTGAGTAACAATACTGCCAAATTTTGGTGCATTGGGACTCCAGATGAAAAGAGAAAGTGAAAAATAATCATTGACCCTACCGAAACAGAATAAAATCTTAGGGCTGTCCCCCTACTCCCAACTCTGGTGAGTACATAAAACTCTTTCAGTTTTTCCTGATGGTCAGTATCACTAGTTGGTTTCCAGAAAGTTTTCCAATAGGCATCACTTACTTTACACCCACTAATAGGTGAATTCCTTTAAAAGGGTCAACAAAATGGTTGTAAAGTGACTAGCATCCTACTTGTCTACTTCACAGTAGAACATATATTTCTGAATTCTTAAACAAGTAGACTTCTTGGGGAAAAGAAGCTGCAGCCACCAGTGTTCTTTGGCTGATCTAAAGGGCTCTTATGCTTTAGTACATAACACCCTATCCAGTGAGCTAGGCAATGGCTCTATCAAGTAATTAGCGAGAGGCAGAGACTGGGGTGTGTGTAGTGAGAGTACACAAGGTGATGCATGGAGTTGGGTCCTAATGCAAGATGGGGCAACCGATTACTAATTTAAGACAGTAGGGCCAGGTCTAAAAGGTGCTGTGAGATCTGGAATATAACTCATTTTACTCTCATGAGTTATGTGAAAGCAGAGTGTGGGGACTGTGGACGCTGTAGACTTGGTTCTACCTATTGATGCCCCAACTTGGCAAACAGTCAGACATTTCTGTGTTTAAGCGTCATTGTTACCTGCTGCTAATAATATTTCCTGAGTATGGAAATACTACCCAGGCAACCCCTGATGGTTGAACATCAATATCTGATGTACCCAAAGATCCACCTGAACACGAGAAAGAACTGCTTTATTGTGCACATGACTGAACACTGGAACGAGTTGACAGGAGAGGTTGTGGAGTCTCTCTCACTGGAGATATTCAAGAACTATCTGGACGCAATCCTGTGCAATGTGCTCTAGGATGACCCTGACTGAGCAGGGAGGTTGGACCAAACGGCCCCACTGTGCTCCCTTCTGACCTTACTCATCCTGTGATTCTGTGATTTGTTCAAGAGAAAACATGAAATCAGCTTTTCTATTGGCTGTTCCAGAAATCAATTAGACATTATGAAGTTTTTCATTGTAAGTCTTCCATTCTCCACATTTCACTATTTTTCTTTGTGGTTATAAATTCAAAATATGCAGGAACCTTGATAAAGCCAACCAGTTCAAGTTTACTTTTTTTCATTAGCTTCTCCAACACTTCCTATCTTAAAAAATAGACATCTGAATTTTAGGATATTTTCCTGTTCATTGAGCTGCAATATTTTAAGACCAGAGGTTTATTACTTTACTTCCAAAAATTATTGCCTAATACCCAAAGAGGCCATACAAAAAATATTCAAGCTTATATAGAGAGTGGTAGTCTACAAATACTTCTCTTGTATTACTTTAAAAAGAGATAGTGAATAGGTTTACCTATACTAGTATTCTGAGACCACCTTCTGCGGACAAATTTAACTGTTGATAATATTTCACTACTCATTTTTGTGCTTTTAAACTAAAAGTTTTTCGCATCTCACTTTTAGTTAAATAAATGATTAATCTATCTATTTAATACTGATCACTGCTTTGATCTGTATGATTCTTCACTGAATGTCATGGGAATATGTATGTACTCTTTAACAAATAATATTATTGATTTCACTCTCCTATCCTATTTTGATGTTAACATTAACATGTAGCCCACACATTGACCTTGTAAACAGTGGAGTAATCAGGAACAAATTTGTGTAATAAAAAATGTTCATCAAGTAGGAAACTTGCTTCTTCAGACTGAAACTTTTCTGAATTCAGATGACTAAGGAGAATAGTGAAAAATTAACGTACAGAATCTGTCAATTAAAATATTTATTGGTAAGAGGAAAGGGTGAAGACCTTGAATATCCAAGCAACCTGGTGGAAATAAAGTAAGAGAAAGAGGAAAGAACATAACAACAGTGACTGGAGTTTTAATTGTCAGATTTGAAAGGACAGTTGAAAGTGGAGAGGAAAAAAAAAAACAAAACCTAAGAATAAAGGTGTATTTCAAGGTATTGCGTATCTCTGGAGAGCAAGCAGGGAAACAGTGTCTCATGGGATAGGACGTGTGGTCAAGATGATCTGAAGCGTTGCTGATATTTTATGGGAGGCAGAAGAGGACTTAGATTGTTACTAAACAGGAGGAACAATGAAAAGTGTATCATGAAGTCTTGCTTCCATTAAGAGACAATAAATTCTGTGTTGATTGCATCCTATTTTTTGACACTAAGGAAAGCTTGAACATACATATCCCTTCCCACTATTTGGAAGGTAGAAAAGGTAAGCAAAGAGCAGTAGTCACACTCATCATGTTAGACTCAGTCTTTGTGGGTTTTGATACCTAGTAACTTCTCTCACACTGATATAATGCACATAACACCATGGTATGAGTTCATGTCTTCAGGAAGGCTAAAGCAGCAACTGGTCACATAAGCCCTTGTAACCATTTTCTGTCCATATGTTTGGCTAGTTACAGTAAACAGACCCATCAAATTACACAAAAACATTTTCCTTTAGCTTTCTAAAGTACCACATAAAATATTGCATAGTACATTACACATAAAATTTTAACATAATGTTCATGGAAGTTCAGAGTGTAGAGAAATTAATACTTTTATCAAACTAGTTAATACAGAAGACATGTTTGTTTTACAGGAAAATAAAAGCACAGAAATATTTCAATCACTGTTGTAAATTTTCATCAGTTTATTAAATCTTTTATTATGCCTAGAGATTCCCCAGCAATCTGAAATGAAATAGCCTACCTCTGAGGTGCTATTAGGATAAGAATAACTTACAGAATAAGCTTTACAAGACATGTAGAATCAATCATTTTTACTATTATAAGCAAGACAAATTCCCATTAGAAACTATGCTACACTTATCAGCATCTATTTTAATTTTTTTATATACTTGGTGTGCCCAATATAGCAGCACTGTGTCTCAAATTACTTTTGTAAATCTAATTGATTTAATAAATTCACACTTAAATTGCTATTCAATTACTTGCTCTTCTCTTCAGCAATTTTACAATCTTGAGCATATAGCAGAAAAAGAATATAATTAAAGGGCTTATTCATTAAAGAAATACTTCTCTGCTGGAAGATCACCTGGGTTTTTCTCAAGATATTCAAGCTACAGCACTTCTCAGCAAAAAGGTTAAGATGGAAAACTGAAAAATTATAAATATTTGGTAATACACAGAAGGAGACATACCTCATCATGTAGTGAATATAGAGAATTTTTATCTCATATGATCTTACCTTATAGATTCATTCATAATGTCTATTAAGTATATATCTGTAGTCAACAAGGTCTATATATATTTTTCTGATTTTTTGAAATAATTTGCAGTTTTGAAAAGGCAACAGCTGTCATATAATTACATATCTGAATGACATATAGCTAAAATCAAGCTGAAAAAATAATTTCCATGTATGTATATACAAATGAAAGGTATAGCTACTCACAGCCTATTATGTGTCATACAGGTAAATTGCTCTAAATCCAAACAAAGCAGTGGGACAACCACTTGGCAGAGATCACAACACAATGAAGAAATATTAGTATGAAAGTATGTAGAGGTACTGAATATTAATATTTAAGTTTCTTTATGGAACTATGGACCAACAATACTAGAAACCTATGAGCAATAATTTTCAGTCATTGCAAACTGACAAAGTAGGAAACTATCATCCATTTTGATTGATGAGGAATTTGAAGCAGGGAACTACTACCTGTCTTCTTCAAGTCTGAACAAAACTGAACATACAGCACAGACCAATTAATCATTAGGAGAGTGCTTTGATCAAGACAACCACATCCTCTTTTATACACATATATATATATATATACATACATATATATATATACATATAAAGAAATTTGTTTCAGTTTGAAACTTCAATAAATCTTGCTAAAGTGAGATGTTACCCCTCTGAACACCAACAGATTGTCTTTTCCCCACAAGCAAACAGTCTGCTTGCTCTGCATTTCCAACTTCCTGCTTAGCGTTGCTTAGAGTGTTTTCCCAAAAAGCTCTGCTACCCAGAGTAAATGTCGAGAGGGAACACTGTCACTACTTCTGCCTGTGGGCAAAACAAACTCTTCCAAATAACAGCTTGACTCTGCTACTAGGAGGTGGATAAGCTAATTCAGCTTTTCCCCACCTTTGCACTTTTCAAGAAAGTTTGTATATTATATGTTCTGCTCTCATGAATGTTCCTACACAGTTAAAGACTCGATACTGCTTTCTGCATTTGACTTTTTGCATTTTATTTTAATGGAATATTTAAGGTGTTTAAAGATTTCAGTTAAATCCAGAAAGAATGAAACAAAACAACCCTGCATATGGAATATGACTTTTCCTTACTAATTAATGAAAGATACACTCTTATAGATTTCCATTTGCCCTGAGCTATTCGATCTTTAAATACGATCAATACAAAAGAAAAATCAACCCAAAAATAATTCTAAAAATTTATAATTTTATTCTCTGCAATTTTAATTGTTAAATACAAACTTGTACAAAATTATCAAAAATTTTTTAGAACTCTCCAAAGACATTTCCATTCTCTAAGCTAGCACATATTAATTCTCTAATTAGCATATATCCTAGTATCCTAATATCCTGCTTAAGCTAACAGTCACTCAAAATAAAACATTAAAGCAAATTTAACTTTGCCTAAGTAAACCTGCCTAAGAGTATTAAGACTTTTTTGGTTTTGAATCACTTCACAAACAGTACGGAGACTTATAAGAGTCTGAATTTTGGACTAGTAACAGATTTAATGCTACAGTATTTAATCTGGGACTTTGGCCAGAATTGTGTGTTTGAATCATAACTGACTTCTACACGAAGCTTTTATATCATAAATCTGTTTTGGAAAATGATAGGTTCAGGGGTTTCATATGTTACTATGAGAGAAAGGTTTATTATCTTCAGTGTTATCAGTTACCTTGACATTTTGATGTACTAGCAATTTTTTTCCCAAACCAAACAAATTAAACTTGGATATGATCGTATCTGCCTGTTAGATAAATCTTGCAAAAAGATTACTGAGACTATTAGGAATGATGGCTCTGTTCTACAAAATTTTATCTGGATCTTACCCATGCATCACCTGTATGCATCTGAGGAGTTTGCATTGAAATCTGGACTACCTTCAAATGGGATACCACTCTATTAGAATTTTCTTTTCTTCTGGAAGTTGCAGTTCGTAATACAGTAATGCAAATGTTCTACCATTATGTATTTTTAATAAAACCTAATGAGGACAAAACCACAGAAATAGAAGTAAACTCTTCCATGAAATCTTACTGACGGAAAAAAAAATTCTAAATGATTCTTATTACAATTTAGTGTGTTTTCATTTTTTTCATTTATCTAAGAAACATGATTCCACTGTTGTGAATAGAAGTTCACCTGCATTTACATAAGTACTTTTTTACACCCTTGTCTCAACCATCCTTTCTGAAACAGAAAATGAGTATGTCAAAATGTTAAGGAGAAAGATCTTAAAAAATAGACTGAAAACATCAGCATCTTCTTTATCTTTGATGTATTTCATCCTCTTTTCTTACCTTCACAAACAAAAAAATTATGTAAGTGTTATGAAGATGACAAATTCCTGTTTTGAATAGGTAAAAAATGAAGGGAATTATAAAACCCTAAAAGAGCTATTCATAATTTTTCGTCTTAAAACAGGGACCTGAAACTTGTATACAGAAGAGGAATGCAGTTCCTTATCAGAAAGAGCCATTTAGCTAGAACTCAAACTGCAAAGTCATTTTAGGTCAAAGCAAAACATTTTAATCATCACTCAACAAATTGATTAGCAGTCAGCAGTGACTGAGAAACTCAGTGATCTTTTTGCCTGAAACACCGTTTAGTAATTGGACTCTCTCTTATTTTACAAATCTCATCAATCATGAGAACTATGAGGAAATCTCATTTTCATTTCTTCTCACATAAAAACTATTACACAATTATATTCCATTGAGATTCTGCCAAGTAAACGTGACCACATGCAAACATAAATGCAGCAGCAGAAAAAGTGAGATATGAGCTAGTAGCCAAACCCTGAATACCCAACAATCAATCCACACTTACTTCGAGACTTTTTTTAGCCCCTGTTTATTCCACTGAAAAAGTACAGACTACCAAATGCAGAAAAAAATGCCCATTGTTAAGTTTCAGGTTGATCAATCATGAAGCTCAGCTTTCCTGAAGTTAAGGATTGTAGCTGCAGTCTGCAGTTTTGTCAGCAACATCTCATACTTGATTGTTTCTATGGTAATCATGGAAATGGTGGTGGTGAAATGGTAGAACAGTGCTGAACTATTTATCTTCTTGCAGGATGGCCATAACTACTCAGCAGTAGCCCTGCTCCTACTTGGTAGTAGCCAAAAAGCTCATTCTGAGCCAACTGAGACACTTGTTAGTAGGGCAGTACTTCAGGTTCTCCAAACTCTTAACAATTTTGTCTTTCACTTTTCTAATCTGTTCAACAGGTTTTTTTGCAACTGCTCTGAATGGCACCTAAAATCATCTGCAGTCTCAATTGTATTGAAGTTAAATACCACAGGAAGATGATGTCACTACCCTCTCTGCATTTCTTTTTAAATTACTGTTATGCACAAGCTAATATTCTCTCCATGTTCTTTGATTTTAGCAGCTGTATTTCGGTGTTGAATATTCGTCAATATGAACAATATATCCTTTATGTTCACAATAGATTAGATTAATTTCCAACTTTGATGTTTCACAGTTTATATGAAACAAAACACAGATTCAGAATGTGGATAAATTTTTAAGACTTCATTTGCCAATGTTAATCCAAAGGCTTTCTTAATTTTTCAGCTTCATTTCCTTTTGTTCAAATTGCAATCTTTGCCACTTTATCAAGGTTTTTATATTCTCAGCATGATCAATATGCAGAAACCAAATGAACCATGTATTTCTTACAAGTTAAAACCCACAGATTTGCTGCTTTATTCATACTTAAATTATTTTTATAACTCACTTTATGTGAACATTGTTTTTAAATCAAAGCAATGAAAATAAGGAGACATCTTTACAAATAAAATTATTTTAAGAATCACGATTTTTAAAAAAATGCCTCTCTGGTTAGGAAAACCTTTAGGGGAGGCTAGGGCTAGCTAAGCAAAGCTTTCATGAAAATGAAAATATAGTAATTTCAGAACCTATTCTATTCAGTTAGTGGGGGACTTCCTGTTAATTCTTGTTATAAGAATATTCAGGGACACTTTGATTACTTAAAAAAATGTCATTGAAGATCTAGAAAGTCTAAATCTAAGATTCCTCTACTAAAATACAGCAAGCTAAATTTAACTGAGTGTAGAAGTTTTACTGATGATATTCCAGTATGGTTAAAATTCTTGAAATGAAAATTCTTCCTTATTTACTTTGATAGAACATAAATACATGCATATATATGGCAGCTACTCACACCAAAGGATCCTGTGTTCTTTTACCCTATTTTACTTTGAGTTTTTACAGCAACACTCAGAAAAAAATCATGGAGATTAAAAAATTTCCCCGTCATGAAAGGAATTGTAGCATTAGCTAAAATTACCTACCCAACAAGAAGTTTAGTGCTTGAGAGACCTACTGTTTATTCCAGTAACTTACAGTACACTATACCAAAGCTAAACCAAGCCAAGAATCTCATTTTCACTTTTATTCCTATTGCACTCATAGTCATCTCTTCTTTGTAATTTTTTAGCCTTGAATGATTTCTCAGCTACAGATCACATATTGTGTAAATGCAGATCAAAATTAACGCCCCTAAAGCACAGAGAAATAAACATAATCTCTAAGCTAAACTTTATTAGTGTGGGTATTATTTTAAATCTTTATTCAGATATCATATCTTGAAGCTACTTTAGATACAGGAAACATTGCAAATAATTTAGCTGTACTCATCTAGTATATTAATGCTGGCTATTAATCATTACTGATTAAGATCAACTACTGAGCAACAATTAACTAAAATATTTTACCTTCTAAGTGTTTCTCTTAGGCCTTCTGCATTCATATACAGATTTGAGAAGAGTTAAATATGATTTTCAAGTTAATTTTATGAGATACAAATATTCCATCATGAGAATTTGCGGTATTACAAAAGATGAAGCTGTTCTGAATGAATGATGCATTTGAGATGGAGTAAACAGTCTCTGTTGACCCTTTAGGCCATTCATGAATTTTTACAGAAAGATGTGTGAGTAGGAATTTCATGTTGTTAAGACTTAATCCAGTACTTTTTTCCTAAATGACCACCTCATTAAGGATTGACAAGAAATAATATTTATATATTATGCATTATAATGCAACAGCATTATAACAAGGAAAAATTCTCTCAATAAGATCATTATATGGGGATGGCAGAGGAGATGTACCATTCCAGAGCTCAGCTAGGAGTTCTCCTCTTTAAATTCACATAGTTTCAGAAATTTGGAGATACTTCTGCAATATGGTTCTGAATTTCAAAATGATACAGAAAAGACTGTGTCATTATAATTGCTTTCATATTTGGTCAGAAACAAATAAAGAATAGTGAATTTTTAGAGTACTGTAATAGTAATTTAAAAAAAGTACTGAAAGTAGTCTATTTATTGATGTAACTTATATAAAATTCCTCTCACATAGCTTGAAAATTCTCCAGGGCAGGCATAAAAGGCATAAAATACAGTGTACATCAAAACCTTTCATCCTTATCGATTGTCAGTTGGATAGATGCAGCAAATAAAAATCTCATATCATCGTATAGTTTACTGTTCTTAAGGCACTGAAAATTTTCTTTAAGCTATCAACTACTTCTAATAATTACTTACTTTAATACCCAGTGGTATTTCCAACACCATTAACAGATATGTCAAGAAGACTAACAAAATTCAGTAAGCAGGAAAATTATTTACTCAGCATGATTGTTTATCCTCAAATTTGCAAAAAAGGGTGTAAGAAATGGATGTTACCAACTTTCTTTGCATAAAATAGTCTCTGAGTAGATCCATATACCTTTAAACTGGGTCAAAAAGCAGCTGCCTGCTTTACCTGTATTTTAGTAAATATGTATACATGGAGTTTGAATTCAAGTTAAGACACTCCTGACTTTACATCTGTCTTTTATTAAACAAGGGCAGGTCTCCACAGATTTAAAATGCCAAATAAGAAATTCTGCTTAGCAGGCACGAAGCATACACTGACGACGGCATCACACCACTATCACGTTTGCTGATGCAAATATTTTAAAATTATGAATCCTTTTTCCTGTTGGAAATTACAGAAATGACCATTATGTTTCATTTAGCAGTTCTTCAGGTCTGTTGACAACAACTGTCAGAGGAAGAAGCAATGAAAAGTCTTGTGCAACCATCCGATTCACAGAAATAGAAAACAAAACTCAACAGCAAATTTAGCTTTTAAGACTGTGGTACAGACATCCATGGTGTACAGTGTTCTATATCTGCAGAAGCCATCATATATGACCTAAGTAACAGTATTACCTTAGTTTTTCTACTCACAGGACTTTGATGCATCAAACAACTAGATTTTCAAGGAAAAAGATTTATTATCCTCTCTGCTCTGAGGACATAAATGTCAGTTTACTGATTCCAAAAGTTCTTGACTTTTAATGAGTTGGAAAGACAAATTGCAAAAAGAACCATCCACTACAAAAATACTTAATAGTACAAAAAGGATATTCAAAGTTAACTTTTAAAGCTTGTGTGTAATACGTACACAGAGGAATTACATCCTTCTTTTCTTGTCTTTCTTCTCATATTTCTCTTTTAAAAAACAGTAAATATTGTTCAAATGTTTAAATCCATTCAAAGCCATTAGAGTTAAAATTACTATGTAAGGCTTCTTGCTAAACCTTTTTCCTCTTTTATCAATAAGCACTCTTAATATTGAACTTTTAATATGAACTTGTCCTTTTAACCTTTCTCTTCAGCCTCAATCCCAGCAAATTCCTTTACAAGTAGTATCTTCACAATATCTTGGAAAAGAATTTATTTGTGACCAGATAAGCCTTTCCTTCTACTCCCAAGTCAATCATTTTCTTTTATGGGTATTACCTGAACCACTTCACAGCTTTTACAGGTTTCCATGTGATCAGACTCTGTCAGGATGTGGTATAATCAGTTATGTATGGATTTAAACAAACCACCTTCAAAAGAACCCACAGACCCCAGGCCATTCAGTTATAGAGATTTACAGTATTGTAGCAAAAATTTTTATTCAAGTCCCCATGTTCCTGAGGAGAATTTTGAAAACAGGTGTTAGGACAGGTACATAACTACAACTAAATGTTATTTCACTCTGAAAGGAAGTATTTTAGGGCATGGGGAGAGGCAATTTTTTTGTTTGTTTTGTTATCAGTTAGGAGCTGGGAAAGCAAAATACAAGAAAAGCAGGCTGTCCACTGAAGATGTTTAGTTTCATAATATATCACTGAAGACACCACTGTCCCTCACTTCCCTTCTATGAAAAGTTAAAACAGGAAAAATGGTCACTGAGTAAGGCTTTAGAATATCAAGCCTTGCATATGCTACAGAACAGGAGTGTGGATATGCTCACGGTGGATATGCTCTGGCATTCTATATTGAGTTATACTTTACTTTCATTTTTTTCAAAGATTAAATTTTTATTAATCTTTTTCTTCCAAATGCTCTTTCACTATTGACAATGAATCTTACGTAACTTAATTTGGAACATTCAGCTAAATACAATAAAAACTGTAGTGATAGCTTGGCTATAATTACCTGCTAGAGGATCAACAGGTCTCAACTAATTTCATTAATTAGCCTCAAAATCAGAAAAAAAAACCCTCTAAAAAAGCCACTAAAAACTCCTAAACCAAACAGAACAAAACCCAAATGAAAATATCCATACAGTAAAGGGTGTCTACATGGAATATGTTCCAAAGTTTATCCTGAGAGCGTGGTGGTGATGCCAGTCCATATAGTAGTTTGACCTTTTAGTGGAAGGCCACAGGATTTCTATTATCTTGGTAGTGAGATATATCATGTTTTATCTTCACCAGAATTGAGTTTAGCAGTCAAGTAACTGTTGACTGTGAATATTATTTATGGCAAAGGTCTAACAAATATACAAAGCTGATGAATAACAAACACTACCCTATATGTTACACTGGAGTTGAAGGAGGGTATCATACAACCTAAACTGATAATTGCAAAATGTCTTCACTAAGGGGCAAAGACAATCGCAGTTTTTTAGGTATCAACCAATGAATAAAAGTTAAACAATAGCATTGTGTTTGAAAACATTAAAAAAGAATAATACCAGGACAGACTCACACCTGAGAAGAAAGAAATGGCCACCAATAATAAACTTTGTGAAAAGAACTCATGACTGATAACTTCCTGTAATCCTCTCCCCCACCCTATCCCTCTCGAGGATGAGTACCAACCTTAGATACTAGACTGACATCAGAAAGATGAACAAAATATCAGAGAAAAAAAGTGAAAACCTGAGTAATTCAGTGTGCTGGTTTAAGAGTTAGCCAGCAGGGGGAATGAACTCAACTCAAAGGAGAGATTATAAGTCAGAATAACAATTTATTAAAATAATACAGTAAGTACAATAATACAAACAAACAATTGGTCTCAACCCACAAAAACCCAAATGTATAACCCAGTGCCCTGGGGCATGAACAAAGTGGTGTTCCTTGGGCCCCGCTTGAGTCCAAAGTAAAGGGAGAGGGGAAGAACCTGCTGGTGGGAGAGCTGCTGCAGTCTGGTCAGAACTGGTGATCGCAGTCCAGTGATGGTCTAAGTCTGGTTGAGAGTAATGAGATGCAGCCTTCCTCGGGATCCCAGGAGTGGGTTTAAAAAATGTTCCCAGACTCCATTATATAACCTCCAGTTCAGGCAGGAATGCTTGGTATTCCCCTCAGGGCGGGGAGTTTCACAAAGGGTGTGAGGACAGAAACATCCTCCTATCTCACAGGCCTCTTAACACCTAGTTTATAGCCTGAGGAGTCAGGCTCTATGGGCAGAGGGTGCGAATAGTCTATTGACAACAATAGTCTAGTTTCTGGGAAATGACATGGAAGGCTATAGAATACAGTTTTGGGTTACACCCACCATGATGAACTGATCTCAGCTGTCCTAACTAGGACATTCAGGTACCACAAATTTAACTGTATTCCTACAGAAGATTTTCTTTATTACCTAGGTATTTCATCCTGTAAATTTTAATGTCATTGTAACTGGGTTAGTAACTAGATATTTGGATTACACGGTTATACTAACCTTATGTTATTGGCTCTGTAGGTACAGTGTGTTCCTGTTTATAGATGGCTACATGGAAACCAGGAGCTCCTAAGTGAGTGGAGTCCTTTTGGAAGTGAAACCACTCTGTTTGTCTCCCTGCCCACTATTCCTACCTCAGAGACAACTAGATTTATTCCTTCAAGATGAAATTTCCCATAGTGGTGGAGTTTGTCTTCCCAAATAACTGTTAGGTGTGATATAGCCCTGCTCTCCTGGAATGACTCTAAACATTTGACTGCTGATGGGAAGTAGGAAATTAATTTAATTTTTTCATTCGCTCGTGTATGCAGCTTTATCTATTAAACTGTCTTTATCTAAACCAATGAGTTTTTTTCATTTTTAACCTCACAATTCTCCACCCCACCATCCCACCAGGTGGGGAAGTGAGTGAACTGCTTTGTGGGGCTGATCTATCTACCCAGGTTAAACCACAACAATAAATTACATGATGTATAATTGGATTATTAATTTAATTTTTAGTTTCTAACCGTAGCATCAAGAAGCCAGACTGCACAGAAAATGGAAGAATATAACAGTCATAAACCCAAAGCACAGCATGAAAAGAAAGGGGAAAAAAAGTGCTAAACTGCTTTAAGAAACATTCATGCACCATGTCACAGAAACACAGAATCACAGAATATCCTGAGCTGGAAGGGACCGACAAAGATTATAAAAGTCTTACTCCTGGCCTTGCATAGGATAACCCCAAAATCACACCATGTGTCCAAATGCTTCTGGAACTCTGCTAGGCTTGGTGCTGCGACCACTTCCCTGGTGACCCCTTTCCATTGCCAAACCAAACAGCTTCATGCCATTCCCTCAGGTCCTATTCCTGGTCTCCCACTCAGATAGTGGAATGGACTTCTAGGGAGACAAGCCCTTCCTTGAAATCTGCTGCCCCTGCCCTGGCTGCCACAACATGCCCTGAAGCTCTGTTTCTTAAAATATGATTTTGCGCCACTAACAAAGAGCTACACATATTTAAGGTAACAAGTTATACTAGGAAAATAATTCAATTAATCCATTTTATCACACCTTGAATAAGTAGGAAAACTACAAAACACCTAGTTTTATCACAATTTACCTTTCTTAGGCGGTCATACTGCTCAAGTGTTCAGCAACATGTATAGCTGTCCTACTTAGCAAATGAGTACGACAAATCAAAATTTCCAAGTCAGATTTATTGGGTATGATGTGCACAAATGGTATGCGTACACTCAGGAAAGGCAACATAATTTTCTCATGTCAAATTTAGTGTATAGTCAGACCGATGATGCACAGCACTGCAACAAAATTTCTGCATTTCCCAAAATCAGAGTGCCACTGCACAAGTCTTATGAAGCTGATCTGCATAATGGACTTGTCCAAGATCCCATATTTTCAGTTAGGAAATACTGTAATCCATTCAGGACTTGTATTTTGAACAAGACCACTCTCAAACATCTATAAACAAGATCTCTGAATACCACTTGGATACAATTTCTGTGGGTGGGGGAGAGAAGAGATATGAAAACCTTGTCTAAAACATCAATATATTTTTTGTTCACTTCTTTCTTATTGCAACCTCATGCTGCATCTTGAGATGGTTGCTATCACACTGAAAAAATCATTAATTTTGCCAGTTACAGTCCTTCTGTAAATACACTCCTTCTGTATTATATGTTATCTTATATATCTCATGCATACCATAGTCTAGTTCAGTTTACCCATTTCATACAGGTGTTACGTATTTAATACATATGGATAAGTTAAAAGCAACATTCCCACCTAGGTTACCCTACTGCCTTGTTTAAGCAACTTCATAAAGTTGTTCTAAATACACATTAGCGCTTTATATTAGCGCAATATATTAATTTATTCATATTTTATAGTTAAAATTTCTTTCTTACTGATACACTGTACTTGACTAGATTTTTAAATTGAGAGCTGCCTACCTCATAGCAATGTAATAACCTTGGTGGGTTGATTCTCCTTTTGTTTTGATTGTTTGTTGTTTTTTTTTTTCCTGAAGAATAGACCTCTGCAGTAACTATGTGGAAATGCTGCCTGGCACAAAGGTTTAAAAAAACCCACTCCAAAACTGTGTAATTTTGATATGTTCCTAAAAGCCATTGAGTTAGTACACTGTAGTGGAAAGGATTCACAATAAGAAATTTTCAAAGCACATCTAAAGCCTTCTTGCAGGATAATATTGTTATTTCCAATCTCTAAAAGAAAATATGCAACATTATTCTTCCCTCAGATCACCCAGAAGGTAACTCTAATGTGTGTGCTACAAGAACAGTAAGGCATTTCTGACAGGTCCCTTGAGCAATTTACCTGAGGACTATTCTGAGCATAATTTTTATGTCAACGTTTGCTGGTGTCATCAGGGAAATTATGCCTAGTTTTCAGCAGGTCGGGGCAAAAGGGTAAGAAGACACAATACACAGAAAAAAGTAAAAAAGTTTAAAGATGAAAATATTACAGCATTCTTCTTGGCTTCTGAAGGCTATGCATAGAAGGATAGCACCATTTCACAAAAAGTTTTAGTTGGTATGTATGCTTTCCACCCATATATATTTCTCATACCAAAAATTCCTTTTTGTTTAGTCTAACAAGATTCGTTTTTCCCCTCCTCAGTGGGAATTCTTTGATCAAACATTTAACTTCTGCTCAACCATTTCCTACCATGCTAATGGCATGCTTTCTACCATATGTATAAATAGTAGAAATCAGTGATCTTGAGAGGCAAAAAAAAAGGCAAATCTGCTTATAAATCCAGTTATTTTTTAAATATCATTTAAATATTAAAGGTTCCAAATAAGAAATAGGCTATATGACCACATAATTTCAACAACAAAAATTTTGAGTGAAAGGTTATGTTTACCTTGGGATATATTAGAAAAGGCCACCATATCATGGGTGACATTTCTAAATATCAATTTAGCTGATCTTATGAAACACAGCTTTTGTTTCTCTGGAGCCAAACTGAACAAATACTCCAGTGCAAGTGAAGTTCCTTAGCCCAGCAGCACTGTTTAAGTATTAGAAAAATACAAAGCCTTATCCTTTTGGCCACAGTTCCAAGACGGATATTAAATGCTCCAGCCTAGATGCACATCCAAGCTAGACGTTATCAGCCTACCTTCACTATTGCAAACCCACTCATTAGTAATTTATACACAGAGCACTCATTTAACTTCAGATACTGAATATCAGAATTTATAGTAATTCTCCTGTTAAAAGAATTATACACCATGTAGAATAAGAGTTGCACAGTATCTATTTTAGTGTTCATGAATAGCATCTGTCAAGCATTTCTGATTCTGCTATTATGCTGATTTACTGTGTGAAGGTGTAAGAATGTGAGTTCACACCAATGTGCCTGAGTTTTGGAACATGCCATGAATTGGATGGTCCATAATTTTCCGATAATTCTCCGTGGCTGCATAACATGCTTATTTATGTTAATTTTTATATCATTTATATTTATTTATGTAAACAAACTATATTTTATATACTGGTCCATATTGGGACCAGTGTTATTTAATATCTTCATTAATGACAAAGACAAAGGGATCAAGTGCAGCCACAGAAATAAGCAGATGGCACCAAGCTGAATGGTGCTGTTGACACACCTGAAGGCTGGCATGTCATCCAGAGGGACCCGGACAAGCTTGAGAAGTGAGCACATGGGAATCTCATGAGTTTTAACAAGACCAAGTGCAAGGTGCTGCACCTGGGGTGGGGCAATCCCCGGTATAAAGACTGGGAGATGAAGAGATTGAGAGTAACCCTGCCGAGAAGGACTTGGGGGAGCTGGTGGATGAGAGGCTGGACATGACCTGGCAATGTGCACTTGCTGCCCAGAAAGCCAGTTGTGTCCTGGGCTGCATCAAAAGCAGTGTGGCCAGAAGGGCAAGAGAGGGGATTTTGCCCCTCTACTCTGTGCTGGTGAGATTCCACTTGGAGTGCTGCATTCAGCTCTGAGGTCTCCAGCACAGAAAGGACATTGATCTGTTGGGAGAAGTCCAGAGGAGGACCACCAAGATGATTAGAGGGATAGAGCGGCTCTAGTACAAGGAAAGGCTGAAAGAATTGGGTTTGTTTAGCCTGGAAAATAGAAGGCATGACCTAATAGAAGGGTGATCTAATTCCAGTACCTGAAGGGAGCCTACAAGAGATCTGGAGAGGGAATTTTTACAAGAGCATGTAGTGGCAGGACAAGAGGGAATGGCTTCAAACTAAAAGAGAGCAGGTTTAGACTAGATACTAGGAAAAAGATTCTTTACTGTGAAGGTGATGAGGCACTGGAACAGGTTTCCCAGAGAAGTTGTGGATGCACCATCTCTGGAAGTGTTCTAGGCCAGGTTGGATGGAGCTCTGAACAACGTGGTCGAGGACAAGGTGTCACTGCACATAGCAGAGGGATTGGAACTAAGTGATCTTTAAGGTCCCTTCTAACCTAAACCATTTTATGATTCTATTATTCTGTCATTCTACATATACTACTTAGGATTATGTAACATAGCTGTGTTTTATAAATTGCCTTGTCATTGATATCAATGTTGTAGGTTAAAAAAAAGTCCCAAAGTTCTGTACTCTCCATGTCTCACCGTATTCAGAGAAGTTATTTTCAGCATAAGGAAAAATCGCTTACTGTACTGTATTTAACATAAAGAACAAATGAAATCTTAGCTTACAGTATTGAATACCAATATTTTTAAAACTCCTTTTCAAATATTGTATTGTTTTGATTATAGATATGTTGGGTTTTTTCATCAACTCATTCTATTTTATTATTTCCTTATGTGAACACATCTTTATAATGGACAAAACACAAATGCATGGTATGAATATACCTATTCAGAAAATTATAAAAGATGATATAGGACATACTCTAATATTCCAAAGTAATATATGTAAGTTAGGGAAACATGTCCAAGATTTGGAGACAAATCTTGTTTTCATTAAGAAGAAAAACATTTTTTTCCTCTATAGGAGGAAAAAATGGAATTTAAAACATTTCTAGTCATTGCTCTTCATAAACTCCAGTTGTTTTCACAACTTCTGTTGATTGGCATATGACCTTCAGCATTCCAGAGTGCAAAACTTCTGCTTCATGCACACAAGCCTGATTTGTTCTTATGAAATTTAATATAAGCATATCCTGAAGCATTTGATTTAACATTTCTGTGTGAGTTGTGTCCACTGTTCAATGAAATTAACCTATCTGCATTTAGAACCTAGTAAGCACCACACACTCTGAAAGATCTCCTTGAAAACCTCTTGCGAGTTGTCATCATATATTTGGGTCACTAAGAATAAATTCTTTATAAATAAATTATAAGCTGAATTTCATGACATGAAACATTTTGGAAAAAAAAAGCACTTGGAAAAAATAAAATAATTTGGTATTGGATAAGAACTAACTAGGACAGTGAAAAATAGGCCTAGAAATTCATAAAATGTGATTTCTAATCCTTCATTACCTAATTAATTAGTAACAGATTGCTAAATTGGAGTCACAATAGGGTTAGGGCATATAATTTCATGAAAATTTATTTCTTCCTAATTCAGAGAATGCATACATTTATCAAAAAACTATAAACATTCAAGGCTTTTAATTGTCTTCAATATCCTTCATCTTTTAGTGTGAACACCACAATTTTTTTTACATTATTGAAGCATTCAATACATCCTGATGGAAACAAACTTAACAGTTTATAAGCTGCAAGTTTTTTGTGGAACGTTTTGAAATCAGAAAAGAGGACCAGAATAAAATTAACTTTTGTTGAAATTGTGGGATTTTTTTCCCACATTTAAAAGTCTTTTCTTTAAAAAAAAAAAAAAATCAATGACTCACGTTTGAAAAACAATTGTTTCTAAAGCACTATGGTCATTAGTTCAGATTTTCACTACTCTCCTGCAAAATAGTAAGAGAATCACAAAGATCCTTACAAAAATATAGTTCCATTGTCAAGTTATTTCTAGTACCATGGCCTGTGTACTGTTGTTTACGTTACATCCAATCCATACTTATTTAGGAAGAAATTCTCTACAGAAACGGTAATCAGGCATTGGAATGGGCTACCCAGGGGGGGATTCTCCGTCCCTGGAGGCTTTTAAGATGAGACTGGATGTGGCACTTAGTGCCATGGTCTAGTAACAACGGCGGTAGTGGATCAAGGGTTGGACTTGATGATCTCAGAAGTCCCTTCCAACCCAGCTGATTCTATGATTCTATAATTTTTCATTATCATAACAATAAACCCTGATCCAAGAAAGAATAATATCTTCTTTCTTAAGCATTTGAAGGCCACATTAAAGTGTTATGCAGTGCTATAAAGTAATTGAGGATAGCATAGTTATAGAAATACAAGTAAAACAAATTTTGGTATTGAAGAATGTTAAAATATTTTTCACTAATAACAGTGATGGAATAGCATCTGTTGGGTTTGAATTTGGCAAATTTGATTTATGAGTTTGTTGTACTTATTTATTTTTGTGCAGAAAGATGAGTGATGCTAGATTATTTGGGGGTTAACAATTTCTTTGTTTGAACAAACAAATAAACAATCCCCCTCCAAATCTCAAAACCACATCTTTCCTTTCCTTAGATCAATATCTTGAATTCTGTTATTGTCTGTTTCCTGAATATCACCACCATCACTTCAATTGAATTAGAATAAATTATGATGTAAGGTATGGCCAAGCTGGATTTTTTCTTCTACAGTACTTATATATGACAGAGGTGATTTCTTATACATATAGGGCTGCAAATACATTTCTCTTAACTAGGAAGAAAGCAGTGCAGAAACACTGGGATTTATTGTTTTAGGATGAAAAAGCAACCACATGTAGCCACAAATGCAGAAATGACAAAACAAGACAGCTGTATGAGCCCATAACTCAATTTTTTTTTTTTTTATAGATCAACAGGAACAAATGCTTTCTCCTCATTTTTCTACAGGAGTTGCCACTCAAGAGATGACTTGAGGTTACAGTAAGACACAATATAAAAAATCAGTTACCGTCCATTACCTACTAGGGACCAACGGTGGTATCGTAAACAACTCTGAATATCTGCGAGAGAATTAATTACCTTGTAGGCACTGTGCTATAGCTACACACATCTTATTGTATGTTTTTCTTTTTTCTGTAGCAAAACAACACGCTCTATTTTCACTGAATCAAACACATGTGGAGTAGAAAACAATTCGTAACAGTTACAGCTACTGCATTTGTCCAGAATCACATTACAGACACTGCAAACCAGACTTCTTTTAATTTATCCTACATTGATCTTTTTTTTTACACTTCAGAACAATACACAGAAACACTTTTAAGAACCTAGAGTTCTTCCTAAATTAAACCTCATTACCTGTGAAAAAAAGACATTAATGAATTTTCAAAGTTTAATAAAAATTCATTAAATGAATGAAGTTTAGAGTTTAATAAAATGGGACATATATCTCAAAGAGTGTTAACCATCTGCTATTCTTTATTCCTTCCTATGGCAAAATTTGAGGCATTCTATACTATAGTATGTGTGCTTCCACAGATTGTAACACCACTGGAAAATATTTAAATACGTTTCAATAGAGTAATTTATGTCATGTCTTTTGTCAGAGTACTTGATAAGAGTACCCATTTATTCTTTTTACACTTCCCTTCCCTTCAATTTTCTTTCCTTCCAACACATGTCCAAACACGCTAAAATATCTGATTTTTTTCTACTTTTTAAAAGCTACCCTAGTTACTTTTGGTGTAAATAATTTTTACTTAATCTTTTTAATAATGTTTCAGTTAAACAGTGAAACATTGGAATGAAGCCAGATAACACAACTTTTTCCACATACACACTTACTAAGAATATAGGTCTGAATTAAATTTATTAGTGAAAAAGAAATTAATGACATAACCACCTAAGTAAAATATTTAACTGAGTTAGTTCAGAATATAATATTGAATGATGAGGGAAATGGTGCTAAAGTGACTTAAAAGTTTCAGTTGTATGAAAAACTGAAAGAAAATTTATTTGTCATCCCAATTTAAATTGTCAATTTCTATAGTGACAGAACACTTATTTTTGACAATATGACTCCTTTTGTTTCATTAAATTGTAAGAGCTCAATTTTCAATTTCAAGTGAAAACATTTGACTATTTTATCTCTTAAAAGCATGCAGATTTATAGTTATACCTTTAGTATAATTTTTTCTTACACCAACAAAACCATTGGATTTTGCTGTCATGTAATGAACTATTTTTGATAAAAATTATTTGAAATATTTTATTCTAGAGCAGAGCATCTCAATGGTGTTACTTCTGTCATATCACTGTATTATCGTAAGTCTGAAGTATAACTTCTTTGGTATTGTTTCTAAAAAAATCCCATAAAATTCAAAGAGTTTAATACCTCCAACATGCCTTCTCTACCTCCTTCATAGCTGAAAATGAAGAAAAAGGACTGTTCACTGTCAAAGATTAGATTAAGATGTGTTATAAATCTATAAACCTTTAAATAGAATATATCTGAGTACTGCCTCTGATTTGATTTGATTTGATTTGATTTTTGAGGTCTGCATTCACTGCACTCATGTGGAAATGAAAATAAAAATTCTTTCAATATGAACAATGTGTAAAATGCTAAATTGTACTGCCTTCCAAGGAAAAGCAAGATACTTATGATTTATAGTTTAAAGTGACAATACATGGCCCATATTTTTATATAAATATGCAGATGAGCAGAAACACACAGTATGTATACAGACTTAGGCATACCTACATCTTCCTATTAAAAGTATATAATCTTAAGACTTGAGTGATTACTACTAACACACGAATCTGAAGAAATTGAGACAGCAGACATTGAGACATATGAAAAATATATAAGAAAATACAGCTTATTCTCACAGTTTGTATGAACGTAAAGAGTAATACTGAGAATTCCAGCAGAGTTTCAGAGAGTCCACAGAACTCATCAAATAATCAATACCTTATTTCAAAAAAAAGGGAACCTTGGAACTGTCGATGAACATCAAACCCAAAGTGCCCAGGTTGTTTTTATGCTCTGTACAGTGCTAAAAATACATTTATTCTTGGTGTCCTTTGTTACAGAACACTGATTGTTTAGTACCATGCTATGGCAACAATACATTTGCACAGACTTTTTTTTATATGATTTAATGCTCAAACTCTAGTGATGCACAAGCTACAGGATTAAACCCTATTCAAAGACCTAATACAATCAAGTCTTCATCTAACAGACCTGACTATAATACTATTGTTGTAATTAATTGTATCCGTATGAATCCACACCAATTTTTCAAATACAATAATGTTCCAAATAAAAACAGTATGTATAGTCCCTATCATACAAAGGTTGATAGTCTGAGACACGGTTAGCAAAGACTTTCTGGTTTTTTTCACCTTGAAGAAGCTGGTAGGATAACTAGATAATTTCTCATGTTTTGGATAACTGCACTCAGAGGTCATACTGGCAGATTCAGGTGTCTTAGTATGATACAAGTTTAAGGCCATTTATTTTGAGATGAAGTATAAAAGTTGGGGTACTGTAGTAGTATGTACTGTTATACACGAAGGTAACTAGTGACTAGTACAACCACAACAGGACAGCTATGCAAATTCACAAAATCTCAATGAGATAAAAAATAATCCTCTCATTAAATCTTGCTGTGACAAATACATTTTAAAACATTCCACTATTATATACAAAAACATCAGAACAGAACTAAATAAATAAAGTACTGAAGTATCTTAATGCAGTATAAAATAACAAAAAATATTTTCATAAATTGAACAGTAACACTAAGCTTATGTTCCAAGTACTGCTAAAAAATTATACAATTGCCTCTGTTCTATTGGTAACAGTTGAGATGAACACCTATTGATCTAAACAGTCCAACTTTCGGCGTTAACAATCACTCTGTCTTCTTTAATTAAAAAAAAGTTCTAAATGTGGAAGTCAAGAGTCTATCATTGTCACTACAAATTAATTTTACACCTCAATCCAGTTTGAACCCTTTACAGTCAAAACTTTAAAGCATGTCTTTAAGGCAAAAGACTAATTTTCAAGTTGGAATGCAATGTCTCTCAAGAATCTAAACTCTTATTTTCTGAAAAGTTCAAGTAAACATAGAGAATGAAAATAAATCTCCTTGATCCCAAACACTGACTGCCTCTTTTCACAAATTATTTATTATGTTTCATGTTAATGTTGTTTTCAAATCTGTAAGATTAAAATATTTCTCTGAGGAGCTTGGCAGTGTTGGAATTGAGCATTAACAGCCCAGGAGACTGAAAGACAAAAACTTGCCCACTTATGCTGGAATAAGTCCAGAGACTTGAGTGGAGTGTTGCTTATATGCTTCTCAGTATGAAAAGCTATAGAATGAAAGATGAACAAAAATAATATGGTCTTCATAGCAGCTTAGACTTTAGGCTGGATGAGAACTGAACACCTCAATCACATCTGCAGTGATTTATTATTATGTGAAAGAGCATCACTGAAATAGTTTTAAGAGGATCTACCCCAGAGTAGATTATAGACTAGTTTTCCTATTTCTCATTATTTTATTCTAAGACCTTATGTTCTTTGTCTTTATAGCACAATTTCCTAAAAACTTTAGATTTATGGAATTGATATTTTCTAAACCATAAAGATTATTCTTGTATTTAAATCCAAAAACCTCTATTTATTAGATTTAAGAAGTCCCAATAAGGTCAACGGAAATAAAGTTCACTCTCAACACAACCATCAGTTTCTGAAACAAACAGAAACATCAATAGCTTTCTTCACCTAATCAATTCAGACAGATTGATTTTTCAGAAGGCAGACTATTATGTATGTCTGAGTACCATGACCTTTCAGATTTTACCAACAATATTCTTCATGTAAATTGATCCACCTTATACCATGGGAGCCAGGGATGCAGAACTGCCAAAAGCATTCACTTCCACTCAGTTAGCTAGAAATATAAGTTTTCATGAAAAAGCACCTTCTTAAATCATGGTATGTGGCTTCTATATGTTGTGTGATGAGTTGTAAATGACTAAGACAATTCAGAACTGCAGATACCTTTACACCTAGTAATCATAAAACCACAAGAGTGTGAATGTAGAGTAATTGATTTAAACTTATCAGTTCTAGGCCATTAGGCTTGGTAAAAGGTATTTCCACTCAACTATACAGAAACCCATTACAGTCATTTCCATTTGAAGGTCAGCAATCACTAGTGTTGACCTTCAACATGACATAAAGGTTGTTAATTGATGAATTTACCAGAGCAACCAATAATCACAAAACCATACTAAAAAAAAAAAAAAAGAACAAACAAAAAAGCTCCCAAAAAACTCAGCTCATATTTAATTATTCTGAGCAGAAGGAACTTAACATTTTGGTGAATTAGGCTAGACACTCTCCCTCTTCTACGGCTTTGTAGCGTCTTAGCTGTGTTTTAATACAGATACTGTCATTTGATACTACGTGAGGAGCAATAGGACTCCAAGGGCAGAGATTTGGCTACCTGAGCTCTGGGTCAATTTAGAGACAGTTTAGCTGAGGGCATGCCCCTGCTCCCTTTTCAGAAAGGACCTTAAGTAAGGCTCTTCCAGAAAGCTCTACTGGAAATCAAAAGCAAGCGCTGCTCAGCTCCTGGCTTTCCTTCCCTTGGGGAACAGGTGTCCAGTCCCTCTGACATGTTAGGGTAGACGTTAGCATACTGGTTTTGACGCTGATACCAGAATTACAGTAGTACAACGTAAGAGGAGTTCTGGATTCCAAATACTTACAGACACAATGTATCCATACAATACTGGCACAAAAAGTAGTCCCCACTGACTAATCACCTACTAAGTTACAAGGACCCCTAACTCTATAGTGACAAAAAAATATTTTCTAGACCACATTTGGAAAGATGTCTATAAACTTGCTTAAGTAAGGTGTACAATAGTGTATTAAATATAGTACACTATTTGGTACTAAAGAAATTGCATCTTCCAACATGGTTGCCACATTTGGTAATGTGTAAATAAATATCCTTGGTAAAATGTATGGTTTGAAGTAAGGATTTATTATGGTATCTAAGCATTCCTGCTAAATGACTTCTTGTTTGATATTTCTGCTTGCAGATAAAAAGTGCAATAACGTTGAAGATTATTTGTTTTCCTTTGCAATTTGTTTCCAGTCTTTTACCTCTTATATGACAACAACATATTGAGAATATCTTGAATTTTTCTTTGATATTCACTTTTCAACTATATCTAAACAAAGAGACCAGAAATATTAAATATACTTCACTTTACAAAAAGAAAAAAAGTGTAATTTCATTCACAATATTTCTGCATTTAGAAGGGCAGTTGTAGGGTACAACACTGTCTTTTAAGGAACACCTTTATCATCATCAAGTAAAAATAAAATTTTGCTCATAGCATCTTAAAAAAAAAAGAAAAAAAATGAAAAAAAAGGGAATTTTAACTTCAGATAGAGAAATAATTTTGGTTACCTTACATAACCTATCATTTTTCTTCATCACAAATATTCTGGAATGAAGAAAGACAGAGAGGTCAATATTCCTAAACTGAGAAAAGCAAAGCATATGGGAACAGATGGGGTCAGACAAGAGGTGTTCAGATCTATAGATAAGTATTCATGCCATTTGGCAACTGTCTGTCTCCAAAGTACACAAACAACAACTGGTGTTTTTAAGAAATCTTTACACAAAATTACTTTATCTAATAACAAAATAAAGGCTGTTATTGCTGTTATCTCTTTGGCACAAGACTTAATTTTTATGCAGTTCTTAATCCTTGAAGGTGGTGTGCTGCACTGCTCTTTTTTTTTTTTTTTCTTATAAGGTCCAATGAAGAAAAACCAGGTTATTTCCAATTAGATTACTCTTTCCATATAGAATAATAGAATGGTCTGGGTTGGAAGGGACCTTAAAGATCATTTAGTTACAACCCCCCTGTCATGGGCAGGGACACCTTCCCCTAGACCAGGTTGCTCAGGGCCCCATCCAACCTGGCCTAGAACACTTCCAGGGATGGGGTATCCGCAACTTCTTTGGAAATTTATTCAAGTGTCTCACCACACTTTCAGTAAAGAATTTTTTCCTAATATCTAATCTAAACCTACTCTCAGTTTGAAGCCATTCCCCCTTGTCTTGTCACTACACACCCTTGTAAAAACCCCCTCTTGGTCTTTCTTGTAAGTTCCCTTCAGGTACTACAAGGCCACAACCAGGCCCTCCCTAAACCTTCTCTTTTCCAGGCTGAACAATCCCATTTCTCTAAGTCTTTTCTCCTAGGATAAGTGTTCCATTCCTTTAATCATCTTGGTGGCCCTCTTCTGGACTCGCTGTAACAGGTTGATGTCACTCCTGTGCTGGGAATCCAAGACCTGGACTCAAAGTGAGTTCTCACCAGAACAGAGTACAGGAGCAGGATACCCTCCCCTTGACCTGCTGGTCACACTGCTTTTGATGCAGCCCAGGTTACAATTGGCTTTCTGGTCTGCAAGTGTGCAAGTGCACACTGCCAGGTCGTGTCCAGCCTCTCATCCACCAGCACCCCCAAGTCCTTCTTGGCAGGGCTGCTCTCAATCTGCTCATTCCCCAGCTTGTGTTGATAGCAGGAGATGGCCCAATCCCCTTGCACTTGGTCTTGTTAAACTTTGTGAGATTTCCACTGGCTCATTTCTCAAGTGTAATATACTGGGATAAATAGATGAGAAAGAAAGAGGGAAAGGAAGGAAGGAAGCAAGCAATGCAGTATGCATAGCACAGCAAGGCATAGCTCAAGGTATTCCGAGCACCTACTGCTGACTGTTTAAAGAACTGAAATTTCCAAAGTTGATAAGAAATATCACAAAACAGAGTTCAAATCCATGAGTATGCATTCTTAAGAGGAATGCTGCTGAGGAACAATGCCTTCTACTTTTTTTCCAAGACTGTTAAAAGATACCCAAAACTGAAGGCTGAGTTAACCTCTCTCTAATTTTTTTTAATTTATTTTATTTTTCTTGAAAAGGAACGTGAATCATAGGATATCCTGAGTTGGAAGGCACCCACAGGGATCATCAAAGTCCAACTCCTGTTCCTGCAACAAGTGAATTTGAAAGTTTGCTACTTCAAAGTCTGATGTTAATCAGAAGAACTCTTTTCAAATATTCAGTTAGCGTAAGAATTACCTTGCCAACTGAGACAAGCTTACAGATATTCCACATAGGGGCAAAGTTTTTAACTGGAAAGATTAATCACTGGAACTGTCACATTTGACAGGATGAATTTAAAGGAATGATACTTGAACTGAGCATCAACACACTTTATATCAACATACATATATCCCCCCTTTACCAACTGACAACTTAATCACCAGACAAAAAAAAAACCAAACAACAAAAAACCCTCACCAAAAACACCAAAGGGAAAATTCCTGACCTTGTATCAACAGCAAAAATATAAAGAACATATTTCAGGAGTGAATAAAATAGGGAAAAACAGAATTAAAGATCTAAATACTAAACTTAAATGAAAAATTTGAAGCATATTAAATTATACCACTAGGCAGATGCAAATGAGATTAATTTTTAAATCTGTTCCTGGACTTTTAGCTTTTCTTGTCAAGAGTTCTGAATAAAATATTTTTGAAACTGGAAATAATTTGGTGAGAAAAGTACAGTGTTGAGAGTTGATTCATAGCAGATTGTAATCCAGTAATTTTTTTCTCCTTTTTATTAACTATATGCATAACTTGCTAGAGGAAATGAACACATCTGTAAAACTCTCTTTTTATTTGGCTTTAACTTTACAGTTAAGTGGGTTTTCTTAGGAATTGAAATGAGCATTTCACCAGAAAATAATTAGAAAAAAAAATCATATAGAAACAACTGTAGCCCAAGTCATAATTCTGACAAGATATATTGTGTTTTAGAAATCTGTTAAGGGAGCAAACCATGCAGCCTGCTTTATCGTTGCAACAATCAGCCCCAGAGGTTTACATTGTAATAAGTACAATTCTCCATTGGATGAATAGTGCTAGATGAAGATCAAAGGGTTTAAGTACAATGCCATAAATATATCTTTTCTTGAACTTTGTTCTGATGAAGAGTAAAAAATATATTAAAAACTCAGTCCAAGAGATCTGTGACACAAAACCAGGAATGAAACACGTGTCAACTAGTATAAGACCGTATTATACAAACTCCTTTCTTATCATCCAGGCAATTTATATAACTCCTACTCCACACTCTGCTGCCTCCTCAAGTACATCTGGCAGTCCACAGGCATTCAGATAGTGGATAGGCAGATCACTGTTTACTGTGGTCACTGTTGACAAGGAAGCAGTTTCCATCTCCTTTTGCATTTGGCCCATTCACACCAGTAAGTCAGGAGAGCAGAGGTTGGTAAGCAGATGACAGCAGCAGGTGCTGAGGCCCATGCACAAACACAAGAGTCTAGACTTTGCTTCTCCTATGGCCCTTAATCCACGTGTAGTAAAACACCACCTCAAAAACTGTCAGTGGTCCAGCCCCATCCCCTCTCTTAGGGCTTGGAACAAGGACAGTAAATACCTAAACCAGAACTTCCTACATTGTTCCGTTAAAAAAGGAATTAAGTATGCACACAACTCCTCCATCAAATGATCAAACATGGTTTTTTCCCACAGGCCACAGTTCTTCAAGAGTTGGTCAAGAATGGAACCTTTCCATGCAGCAAGTCTTTTAGGAACAGACTGCAACTCCTGCCAGGAGTCTGCCTCCTGCATATACTTTCCAAAGGCTACACCTTCCTTCAGAGCAAGTCCACTTGCTCCAGTAAAAGGTCATCCGTGGACTGTGCTATGGCTATTTGCTACACCATGGACTGCCATGGGCTTCAAGGGGACGGTCTGTCTCACCATGGTCTGCACTACGGACTGAGGAGGAATCTCTAATCTGGTGCCCAGAGCACTTCCTCCTCCTTCTCCTTCACTGACTTCAGTGTCAGCAGGACTGTTTCTCTCACAAAGGCTCAGCTTTGGCCAGTGGTGGGTTCCTTTTGGAACAAGTTGGAGCTAGTTGTGGCTGGCATGGGGTAGCTCCTGAATCTCTTCTCATAGAGGTCACCCCTGCTACCAAAACCTTTCTGTGTAAACCAGACACAGATAGTTTTTCAAATAATTTACAGAAAGAAATTGAGTGTTTCCTACTTTTGAAAATTTAAGTCTAAAATATTGATGATTTAAAAAATATCTTGCTAGCTAATGTTAACATAAATTGGGTTACTCTTAAAAATACATGTTGTTCATCAATCCATTTTAAGATCTATGAGGTCTATAAGATAATCTTATCATAGTAAATTTAGAAATTAAACTTAGAAAAAAAAATTAGTCTATGCATCTACAAGCTCCACAGTTCAGCATTCTGCACAAGTCCACTGCAAAACATATTCAGTTAATCCAGTATTCCATAACTAGCTATTTACCATAATCATTAGATATAATACAAAAAGCCAGTTATTATTCCTGAAAATTAATTTATGAGTTTGTTTAATGGTCATAGTCACAGATGAAATAGAAAGTATTTTTCCATAAACAGTATGTTTTGGGTATTGAATTGTACCACCAACAAGGATCTTTTTTCCTTCATTTTATCCCTTCCTAGATGAACCAGTTAGATCCATTTAATATTTGTCACCATGCTATTTGTCAAATAATATAGCTATTAATTCAAACTGTATTTTCCATTCCAAGAAGTACAGTCGATAAAACTGCATAATAACAATGTCTGATCTCAATTGTTTCATCAATTCAGCTCATCTTGTACAACTGAAATCAACCTTCAAAAACTACATTTGGAAATTTTTTAAACTAACATACTGCTGGTTCAGAACTTCAGTCTGCAAAAATGGCAAGAGATGGCACAAATTCTGTGTTCTGTGGAGACATAGATATTAAAGAACAAGATAATTGTCAACTTGAAATCATTTAGAAAAGGATGTAAGGATTTAATTTCTGTATTTTGATACCATGGTTTTGATCTTATTAAATCTGTTATTAAAAAAAAAATGTTGCCATTGTTTGCTTATACCTTCTACAAGTATGAATCAGCCACTTATAGGTTAATACCACTATTTGTTCTATACAACTACAATGAATCTCCCAAATAATCTCCCAGATACAGGTTTTGGAAAAGCTAGGACATTAGGTAACTGTGTTTTGCTCTGGAATTCATTCTATAACACCTTATGTGTATTTCTTTTGTCTACTTGTTAAATAAAGCCATAATCATAGAGATCAGTATGGACAAAGACCTTTAGGCATGTGTAATTTCAATCTTTGCTAATTTAAACACCTAACCATAACCCATATTACAGAAATCATCCTTTTGTACTCTTCTAACCCTACATATGATGTGATATTTTATTTGGACTCAGGCTACCACCCCAGAAATAAAAGGTTCCTGAATTAGAAGTTAAAGCCATTCTTTTCAGGTTATTTACAGTATTAGGGCAATTTAGAGAAAAACAGTCTCAGAGTTTAGAAAGGTCCAGTGGTGATATCAGGATGTGTCTACATAGGAATAGAGAGGTTCCATCTAAGATATAAATTATGCTGAAATCCTTGAAAAAGAAACTCTGTCCTTCCTTAACTCTCATTTTTCATTTAACAGCAGCAGCAACTTTAAAAAGTATGCTAACTAACTCTACAAATCTCTGCCTTCTCCACATATGACTGGCCAAGCCCCCAGTGCCATGACTGATTTGGACGTGAACTCATTGCTAGAGCAGTTTCCTCATAAGACTGTTTCTACCTTACTTTTTCCAGTTGTGAAGAGTTAATTTTGTCATTAAGGGTTCACCACAGTCCTTTCCTCTAACACTCTTGACCTTTGTTTTGCCCATGTTGTCAATGGGTGCTCAGTGTCACAGAAAACTGTTTTATGGTGATACTTTTTGATCTCCCTGCAGCTAGAGGCCAGGAGCCCTGGACACAGTGAGCAAGTATGCTTAGGAAACTATGGCAGGCCCTGGCAAGATGTCCTGGCTGGTAGCGCTACTGAAGACTACAAGACCACTCAGCCTTGGTGATGATGCACCCCAGGGCATGCTTCTCAGCCCAAAATGGAGAATTGCAACAGATGTCCCATAAAGGTCTTGTTATCTCCCTCTGAGGCTGGGTAGGCAGAGGCAATATTCTTGCCTGTAGATGGGATCAAAAAGTTCTGTTGCCAATCTGAAAGAAGGGGCCAACAGGAACCTTTTGAAATTGAGTAATGACTAAGTCCTTCACCATGGGTAGAAGAGTCCCTTGCAACAACAGAGGGGTTATGGCTTTTCCAAAGTAACTGTTGCTTAGAGACTGGCTAGGCAGTCAGTCTGCTGGTGGTGTGTGATTACTTTTGCATCCCTTTTCTTTTCTTTTTTTGCTTTTCCTCACTCCCCTTCACCAACTATTAATCTCTCCTTATCTCAATCCACAAGTTTTTTTTCTCAATTTTGCCCTTCCAATTCTGTCCTGCACCTCACTGCTGCAGAGTGAATGAGGGTTGGGTGGATGCTTAACTGCCAGCTGGGGTCAACCCATCATAAACATGATGTCCAGAGAGGTTGTGCAGTCCTGGAGGTTTTTGAGACCTCACTGGACAAAACCATGAGTAACCAATTCTGACTTCGGAGCTGACCATGCTTGGAGCAGGAAGTAGCGCTGAAGATCTCCTGAGGTCCATTCCAGTCTGGCTTATTCTGTGATTCCATGTTTTGCATTTCTTGTATATCAAATATAGAGGTGTGATGCTGACAGATAGTGCTGATACTAATGGAGTTGCTCACAGATGCCTAATAGTCTATGCAAGCAACTGTTTTTTAAAAAAACAATCAAATAAATAAACTAGCACAGTCATATAAGATATTTGAAAAACAGTAGCATGCCTTAGCAGGTGAGCATCTTTCTGGCCGTATCTCCAACGTCAAATAACTTGCATTACACAGAAATCAAAAAAACATTGATGTGGTATGTTATGATGTTATCTGACATGTATGATATATTATGATAAAATAAATACTAGTAAAGAAAAGTCCATACCTGGTGCTATGTGAGATATTTTAGAAAGGTATGTTATATGCATGAACTTCAATTTGCTGTTCCTTACCCACCACAGAAATATAGAAAAATCATAAAATTACATTTAAAAGCAGACATCAAGTAGAGATCTCAGTCTTTCCCAAGAGGAGTTATCTATTGTAACTAAACCCTAAATCTAGTTACTCAGGATCAATTATTCAACAATAAATGCACATAAATTAGATTAAATTATTTGTTATTTAGGTAAGTAAAAAAAATGTTACTGTTTCTCACCGCCCAACTCGAACGTATGCACACTTGCTGATTTGTTGGTGGTTTTTGGTTTTTTTTGCTTTCTCTTACACAGCTTTCAGAGTGTTAATGAAAGTAGGAGCCTTCTGGATTACTGCTTAGCTATTGGCATAGAAAAGCATAAAATAAAGGAAATATGCTCAGCTAAGAGTCTTTGAATAATTTATCACATCATTTTTAGCAGTACAATAAGGTTTAAAAGTGAACAGATCTTTAGAGGAATATGGAAAAAAGCAGTAAGACTTCCTTCTGTTCCCCCTGCCCTAAGAAGTGTTTCAATGTTCAATAAGACAGAGAAATGTTTTGTCTAAGAGCTTTTTTTTGCTTTGACCTTTATCAGGACTCTGTAGCTACCAAAGTTTACTTAATCTCTTCTGTTCTTCCTAGTCTTCACTTTTGTTTCCTAGTCTTGTTAGACTTGTCATGTCTCCCTGCTCCTTTTAGAAAAGAAAAGATATTTAATTCTGCTTCTGTACCCTATGGAAATTCCAAGTCACTGAGTTCCAATTTTCCAGGTCTGAGAATGGGCTGTTCTGTCTTGTATAATCCTTGTTTTAGGGACATATTTGAACATTGTGAAACAGTAATTTTGGGAGCGAGTTCTCCCCAGAAAATCAAAGTATTACGCATACCTTATTTTTAACCAACAGCTTATTTTGTGTGTGTTTATGATCACAACTCAGTTTAGTTTTTGCTGGTTTATTTTTTCATCTCCAGATGTCCCTCTATTTATTTTACCTGTAATTTCAGTTTTCTAGTCTCTTCTTCTAAACTGTGCTTTTCTGCTTCAGGTCGTTCTCTCTTTCCCCATTCAGAAGTATTCTCCCACTGCATTCTTTCCAGCTGGGAAGGGTTGGAATGGGAGGAGGAATAACCAAAAAAGGAAAAAAAGAAAGAGGAATAACAAAATTAAAAATTCCTGTTCTTCACTGAGTGAGTCTAATGGTTTCACCTCAAAGTAAGGTCAGTGTCTTAGAAATCAGTCCAAGCTGTAAGTTTTCCATGTTTCATAAAGTTAAATATCTGAATTTGAAGAGAAAATAACAAAGACAGTCAGTTTTTCATCAACTGTACCTCTACAAAAGTAAAGTATAAATAATTTTTTAATATAGCAACTGGTAACAAAATCTTATTCTTTTCCTGCTATTTATGGAATAAAGAGTTTAAAGAAAATAATGAAATTTTTTAAGTAACATTTAGACTGATTTTGGCTTGACACTGTCAAAGTTCACTTTTTATTCTCCAAAAGATGAAAAATCAGCATGTTTTTACTCTGTTTACACTTTAGAAGGATGATAATGAATATTCATTAAACTGAAGAAGTTCTAAAGTATGTCTTCAGTATTGCATACTGCTAACCTCATAATTAGAGAAAAGAAGTTTTTTAAATTTTCACACTAATCTGTTTCTTGTGGTCGCAGTTAATAGCTTAAGGGAAATATTATCTTTTATGGCCAATGCTGTGACCTTAATTTAGGATAACTTTATGAATTCATTCATCAGATCCATATATAGAAAGAATTATATATATCAACAAAAAGCCATGTTCCTAAGTCATATAAAGTAATTATTTAAGAACTGAGTTATACTTCAGAGACAAGTACATAGAGGTTTTGTCAAGACTGCATTAAATGTTCCTCACATTTCAAAAGAAAAATAGTAAAATGAATTTGTTTTTATAGCACAAAACAGGTACTTATCAGGTGCTAATACATATTGAACAGAAGATTGTTATTGCTAAGTATTATTATTAACAAGTCATTATTAACTGGTTCTTAAAATAGATTAAAAGGGATTAAGATAGATTAAAAACTGTGAAAATAAAAGGTTCCAGTTCTTTCAACTGAGATGAAAAAAAACACCAGAAATGTTAATACATAAACCTCAGAATTTTAAGAACATTTTACAATTTTTCAGTTTTGTAAGAACTAAAATCAATTGTTTGATAAAAATAGAGACTGATAACACTGTGAGGCACTTCTTCATTAAAGAAACAGAATATCTGTGCTTTAGAAAGAGCCACAGAGGTGTACTTTTTAAGACATTGGTTACTTTTATTCTAAAATTAATTTCTGGCAAACAATGAAAAGCTACTGAATGTGAGGCAAAGAGAATGAGTTGTTACAGCATCAGAGAAACATAATTTAGACCTTGTGAATAGTAACAGTGATTATCTAGCTGAATCAAACTGCAAACTTGTCTGTTACCACCTTATTTCTGAGTAAATAAAAACAATTAAAAACTCTGTAAAGTTAAAGAGGTTCCTACAGGTTTTTAGAGGACAGTAAAAGAGATTATTCTACTCTACTCTGTGCTGGTGCATCCTCGCCTCGAGCACTGTGTGCAGTTTTGGCTACTACAATATAAGAAGGTCGTTGGACTATTAGATTGGGTCCAGAGGAGAATGACCAAATGTTGGAAGGTCATGATGGCAACGCTTTTGAGGAGTGGCTGAGGATACTTGGTTTGTTCAGCTGGGAGAAAAGAAAGATGAGGGGTGACCTCATCATAGCCTACAACATCCTTGAAGGGAGGTGCTGATCTTCTCTCTCTGGTGACACATGATAAGAACTCAAAATGGCATGAGGTGACATCAGGGAAAGTTCAGGTTGGATGTTAGGAAAAGGTTCTTCACTGAGAGGGTGGTTGGTGACTGGAAAAAGTTCCCCAGGAAAGTGGTCACAGCACCAAACCTGCCAGAGTTCAAGGAGTGTCTAGACAATGCTCCTAGTCACATGATTTACTTTAGGTAGTCCTTCAAGTAGCAGGTAGTTGGACTCAATGATTCTTATTGGTCACTTCCAATTGAGAGATTCTTTGATTCTAACTACCAGCTACTTCGCTCAGAAAACTAAATTTTCAAAGACTTAAAAAGTGAATGGATTATGTTTAAAGGCATTTTATTCTATCACCAACAGATATTTCCACAGGTTGTTCCTTCTCAGCATGGATTATGTGCTCCCCTTAACAAACAAAACAACAACATGTGTACAACTCTTCCCCCGCACCCCAATAGTATTCCTAAAACCTTGGCAAGTCTTAACATCATGATACACTGTTGGAGGGTAGTATTTGGAGATAAATCTGAAGCAGTTCTTAAAGCTTTTGATCTAAGTTTAAGGAAAACAACAAGATAGAAAGAAAATAATACATTGTTTTCATATTCTGTATGGTATTGGCTGAATAACTGGGAACTAATTTAACTTTTTAAACAGTTACAGTATTCAGTAGTTTTCTTTGCATTATGTATTTGTTCTTGTATGAAAAGACCTAATGCAGCTACAAAACTACTAGTTCTGGGGGCTGGTCCACCTGATTAAAATGCAACAGAGTGAGAGGTCTATGTATTTTAGATTCATGCTACTTCATAAGTTTTATAGGTTATTTACCAAGTTAAATTCCTTAGAATATGATAAACATCTGTACTTGGATTAAACTGTGATATTAACTCAGTTGGTTACAGCATGATGCTAATAACACCAAGGTCATGGGTTTGATCCCTGTATGGGCTGTTCACTTAAGAGTTGGACTCAATGATCCTTGTGGGTCCCTTGCAACTCACAATATTCTGTGATACTGTGATTCTAAGCAGGGAATTAGGGAAGGATAATTTTGTACTGTTGCTTTTGGGCTTGGTTTTTCTTTTGGCATGGTGTAGCAGCTGGTGATAGACTACAAGGTGTTAACTCCAATGCATACAACGTTGTTTGACGTTCACATGTTCCCAATCAGGTCTTTAAACTCCGATCACTGAATTTCTGTACAATAGCTGGAAATGAAGGAGTCACATACCTCTGTTAGGCACCAAATATTGTTTCTTCCCTACCAAAATTATGTAGGTTTATAGTTGTTCAAATACTGTCTATTGGACTATGATCACAAATCTTATATTTTTTCCTAAATAAATATGCAGACATAATGTCTTACAAGTATCCATGAAAGTTCTGGGACATGAGAAACCCTGCGTTCTTACAAAGCATCTGCCAAAATACCAAGCTAAAATTGTAAGCCTGAAAGATCACCTTTTCCCAGTGTTGACACTAATCAATACAAATTCATTTTTGGCAGAATCAAAGAGAGAGAAATCACTAAACCATCCAAGGTTGAATTTCCATCAGGCAATTAAGCAGAAGATGACTACCAAACCAAGATCTGATGTCAAAGATAAATTTACTTACCTCTGTGTCCGTAAAATTTCAATTCATTTCACTCAAGATGTTTATGAGTCCAATAATGATAAATTTACATATTTAATTGTCTTGATTTCAGCTGGGATAGAGTTCATTTTCTTCCTAGTAGCTGGTACAGTGCTGTGTTTTGAATTTAGTATGAGAATAATATTGATAACACAGGAATGCTTTAATTGTTACTGAGCAGTGCTTACACTAAGTCAGTCTTTTCAGCTTCTCTCTTGTGCAGGCCGAGACTGCACAAGAAGCTGGGAGGGGACAGCTGATCCAAACTAGCCAAAGGGATATTCTATTCTATATGATGCCATGTTGAAAAAAAGACACGTAGGGGTAGTTGGCTGGGAGGGGCTGACTGCTTCTCAGAGTCTGGTCATCAGTCACCTGGTGCTATGTGCATCACTTGTTTTGTATGTTATTTAATTTCTCTTCCTTTTCTGTCCTATCAAACTGTCTTTATCTCGACCCACAAGATTTACTTTTTTTTATGATTCTCTCCCTCATCACACTGGAGGGGACTGAGTGAACGCTTGTGTGGTGTTTAGCTCCCTACCTGTGTATGTACCAAACATATAAAGAACTCCAGAATAAAGTAGGAAAAATAAAATCTACCTTACTTCTCAGTCACTCATGTCAGTCTTCCAAATGAGTAGGGAAATTATAGCAAAGCAAAAAAACAAGTCTGGAATTAAGTTAGGAAGAACAAACAAAAATAGATAATTTGTGATCTCTTTAATGTAATTTTCTGTAAAAAATCTTGTAGGGCTATGGTCTTTCAGAACACATCCAAGTTTGTTCAGTCCTCTTTGATATGTTGTAAGAAGGTTCTTTATATAATGTGTGTTTTATCTTTCAGGAAAGATTAAGTGCAATTACCAAAGGCAATGCTAGGTGTTAACTAGATTTTTGAGAATGTATTCTTCTCATTAAAACAAGGCAAAACAAAAGAAGCAAAAAAAAAAAAAAAAGAAGCTTATCTGTTTATCTGCAGAAACATGATCTGAAATGTTGCTTGTTTTTCAATTGAAAATGATTCTATGTCTCTGATTCTATGTCCCTGTGCTACTTTAAATGGAACCTGGCATTTTTAATTTTTTTCCCGTACTTCATTACATGAAAAACAAACAAAGAAACAAACAAACAAACATGCTTTAAATGAATCTATTGCTGCCTTAAATTCAGCTCTTTGCTTTTACTTTTCACAGAAAAATACTTCACTGGAAAAGTAATACCTATTTTTCATTTTGAAATGTATTACTGAAACTTCAGTTTAAAAACGCAAATTGACTGAACAGCAGTGATACCTCTCTCACATCTCCACTGAAAAGAATTTCAGGGGTTTTTTTCCCCCAGAAAATATACATTGTCATATTTGTACAGAGAATAAGTATTTTAGATGCTCTCATGCGGAACTCCAGAATTCAATTTATAAAGGAAGCAAAAGATAAGAAACTATTTGCAACATTGGAAAAAAATCTTGAGATCTTTAATTTTCCCTTCAAATGTGAATATTTTCACTCCATGAAATGTCTCCATGGATTTTTTACCTTTTCTCCACTGAATTTTACCTTTTAATACGAAGATGCGAATAATGGTGGAAGTATAGAGAGAGGTCAAGATACTGTCAGTGAAGTGAATAATTGCAAAGGTGAGTAGTGGAAATGAAGTAGAGTGTATTGACCTTTTGAAACTGGAAAATTACATCTTAGAGCTAACCTACACCCTTTTATGACTACCATGAAAGGCAGAACCCTGAAAAAAAGCCAGACACAGAAAAAGGAACTCTACTTTGTACAGTTCATTAGCAGGAAAATCTTAATGCCCTAGTTCAGTTTAAGGCAGCATAACAGTGGTTGAAGCTCAGAAATTTTTATTGAAACAACATTTTTCTCCTTCCCCTTAGTCAAGAGAAGATAGAGAAGGATGGAGGACAACAGTTAAGGTGTAATGACAGCAAAAAGAAAGATGATGAAGAAGAAACATAGTCAATATGATTTCAGACAGAAAACAGAATTTCCACACATCCTTCAGGAGAAAGGGAGATTAAGACATCAGCAATTTATTTTTTTGTTTGTTTTAGCACAAAAATTTGTTTGCTTCCTATAAAACTTCAGAAATGGTAGGAAAATGTATTTAGAGAGTTATGATCCTCAGCTTTATAAAAAAAGCGCTTAAAATAGAACTGGACAGAGCACAAGTATTATGGTTAAAAAAACCTATCATTTTGATCTGATCTGACTGGCAGTGATATCAGAAAAAAAAAAAAAAAGGACAATTCAACCAGAAATTCTCCCTGCAAAAGTTTTTCTTCTACAAAACTACCATTTTTTGCCAACAGCATTTTCTGAGAAAGATCCTGCAACATCTTAAATAAAAGCTGTCTATACAAGATACTTCACATTTCATGGATGGCATTTGCCACAGCCAAATTGACTAAAACTAGTAGAGTTTTATTGATTTATTTATTTACAATCTGAACCTTACACTACCACACCAAAAAATAAATTCTAATGCTATCTGTCTTTATACCAGGAATCTACAGGCAAGCCAAATATGGCCTATGGACTTGTGACCCAGAGAGACAAGAATTCCTGTTTAAACTAATGATTAGAAAACTCTGGCAGACTCACTCAATTGCAGACGTAAAATATGTTTCAGTTTGCACAGATCAAAAATGATGATTTTAAATCAATATGCTTTTTTTGTGCTTTAAATAACTGTGCAGTCTTTTTCATATTTCAAAGCAGGATGAATGAATACACTTTTTCAAGATTCTTAATATCCTCATTGTTTTGTGCATGGAAGTAATTTCCATTTACCTAATGCTACAAATTATTCTACACATTTTAAGCAAGGCAGATATTGAACTGAAAATTTAATAAGCCACAGGTTGATTATGAATTAAGGATCATGTCACCCTCCTAATAAAGAAAACTTACTGAAATAACTATAAAACTTCATTAAGAAATTAGTAAATTTGATTCTTATGGATCTTTTTCCCCACAGTTAGTAAAAAAATTCAGCACAGGAAGTACATTTTCCTTTTCTGCAACTCAGACAGGAATCTTCATTACTTGCAAAGTAACCTCTATTTTGTTGGGATATGGGATGGCTGTGTTTGGGGGTTTTTTGCCTTTTTTTTTTTTTTAAATTATATTTATTTTGTTTGTTTTGAGATTTCTTTTGCTAGAAGTCTGTAAGAACATGATAACTGCAAAAGCTCCTAAAGTCTGAAAGGAAACCATCGACTTTCCTGCTTCCAAAACCTGCACTGCTGTATGCAGCTGTGATGTTTGCTGGCAAGCAAATTATTACTTAGCATGTGTGACACTGGGCAGTTTTGCAGTGACTATTTGCAGTATATCTGACCTTTTCTAGAATTCTTTTCCTTCTTCATCTAAAAGGTGCAATCAGAGATTACCAGAATCCATAGCAGTCCTTCCACAGGAAAGGGAAGACAAATGTTGGCTACATTTTTATTTGACAAGTACTTCAATATTCAATATAGGGGAAAAAAAATTTACTCTGCTTTTTCTCTTACTGTGAGCAAGTCTGCCAAAAACACCATTTAGTCCACCAGAAACTATACTGAAAGCATGATAAATGTTTATGTGCCTGACAATATCTTGAGACACCAAGCCCTGCAACAAATTCAACTTTTTTTAATGAATGCTTATATTCATAACAATGCTGAGCACCAGGATATTTAGTAATCAAATATTTCTTCCTTCTGGTGCTACTCAGTTGCTTAACTCTGCTGCAAGCTGATATCATTGCACTGTGTTGACACTAAAAGAAAAGTGGCTGATTTACCAGCGCTTATTTTCCTTTCCCTCATCTGCACACAGAGAAGACTCTTTTGTGCGTATGACTAATTTACCAGAAGTGATTTATGAAGGAATATAAGTTGTCCGTAGATACATAAAAAACTTTAAACCTGAAATTTTACAACAATTGTGAATAATATATGCGGAGAGGCATAAATAAGTTCAAAAATTGGAAAATGCTGGGAACGAGGTGGGGAAAACTACCCTTGATCTCAGAGATCTTTCTTTCCGTGTAGATTCTGGCACAGCTTTTTATCAGTTTCTTGTAAGTTCAATTTCATATGGACTATGTATTTCATTAAAATTAACACCCCCAGGTTCAGGAGAATCTACTATGCATTCAAGGAAAACACATTTTCTGTCAATGACTATCAGAAAAAATTATCCATAATACCTGATCAAAATTCTGCTTTCACTAATTATCTGAAAATAGTTAAAAACTTCAGAGAAACTACTTTTAACTCTCTAAACTGTTGAGATCAGTAAAGAGATTATCAGCACATCATGCATTCATTTTTACTTTAAAGTTATGGAGTGTTTTTGTGTTTTATCTCATTTTAAACAAGAGATATTTACATTTTTCAGGTGAAAAAATTAGTCAAGATGACTAAGCAAATACTGAAAGTTTCTTGCAGTATCACAATCACAGGATGGGTAAGGTTAGAAGGGACCACAGTTGGCCATCTGGTCCAACCTCCCCACTCGAGCCTTCTCCACTGTATTCAGTGAATTAAGTAATACCATGATCCGTAATTCATAACAATATTGACACTAGAGGAATGTCCAAACTGTCATTGTCTACCCAGGTTATAAAGTGTTGATTATTTATTCAACATTTTTTCATGAATTATGAGCTATTACAAAAATTATCTAGGAAACCAGTTAGAACTAGAAAGGACTGTTAAAATGAAGATAAAAAAAAATCTGATAGTAAAAAAAATATCTGATAGTCAAAAGATGTAAGGACAATTCTGTCAAGTAGATATTCCTATAGGCATGCCAGAAAAATGGGAATATTTGAATGAATATTTAAAAACAAATCACAGAATATTCTGAGTTGGAAAGTAAGAGCATGATTATTTTTGTCTGATAAATCTTGTGCTATTTTAGCTATCTCTTCTCCCACATAATGCCTGTTTTCATATTTACAGGAACTTTCTTAGAGCCTCACTGTCTCAGATTTCCCCTGATTTATTATAACATAAAGTAAATAAAAAATGCTGTATTCCCATTGGCCCCCAAAGTAGATTCTACTGTTGATGGAGAGAGAACAGTTAATCTACCAGGTAAACTGTGACCTGGCTGACAATTAGGATTTAAAACTGAAGGGAAGTAGTTACTTTCCTTCTGAAATCTACATCCATCAAATAAAATTAAAAGACAAAAAATCTTCCTTAATTACACCTGCAGGAGAAAGAAGTCTGCACTTTTACTATCTTCAGGCCAGAAACAGTCTACAAGAACAATAACTGCCAGTGCACAAAACCTGGTGGGAACCAGACTGACTGAAAGGTGCTCCTATAAGAAACTGAAAATACATTTTACACAGGCAATACACTGCACTGTTTGATAATTACAATTAGTGGTTAAGAGGTTTGTTACAAGTATATTTCATTTTGAGACTAAACTCAACTCAATGAGCCTTAACAAAACTAGATCCCCTGAAAAACTTCTACAATCTCTCCAAGACATAGTAGCTCCATAATACTTTGGTCCTTGACTCTACAGCCCTATTTGTAAGAGTCTGAAATTAGGATCCTGAAATACATTACTCCTTTTTAGCAAGTAGTATCTGTTTAGCAATAGCATCTATTTATTCTTTCTCTAGTAGCTGGTGCTCAGTATAGGAATAAACTATGCAACAGTGTAGTAGTAACAGAAATTGTTTTTTAAATACAAAAGTAATATAACTTTTTTCTCACATAAATAAGCTTTATGTAGTGGTGCTGTCAATTCATTAGTGTACATAATCAGAAGCTACAGATCAAAAAAGAATTATACAAGCACCTGAATACTTAACCCTAAATCAATATGAAAATCAGTTTTCCAGCAGACCAAATGGTACTGAAAGGAGATATCAATCATATATTAAATTAAAAAGCAAAACAACAAGCAAAAAGACTACCAAACAAGACAGGTTTCTATTCAATTTTTTTGTTTTGAGATATACTTACATATATATATATATATTTATATAGCAATCTGATACAAGACATTATTGAAATTCTGAAATTAATATTCACATTCACACTATGTGGAAAAAGTCATACATCTCATGTAGTTTATTTTAGTGTTTAGAGTTTATCCAGGGAAAAGGGTTGATGACATGTATTTTGAGAGCTACATAGCAATAAGGATTTTTCCAGACAAGAATACTGAAGAATGAAGTCTTCTTACATAAGAAAGCAGTTCTACTGAGATATAATCCAAATGCTAAACCATTTGTAGGCTGTCTTGGAAACTGCAGGGCTTTCACATATGGCTTAAAAAAATGCATAAATGCTTTATTCATTTTTATAGCCAGGTAATATATCAATCTTTTCCGTGAGTCCTGATCAACCAAATTACTAATGCATATGAAAAATGAACCACATACCTTATTATCTTTCAGAACACTATCAATCTGTATTTCAAGATGCAAACTTCATACATTACTAGTCCATACAAATACCTGTAAGTGTTGTTATGAGTAAAGTGTGTTTCAGCTGAGAGAAACACAGAAAAAAAGGATTCCCCGGTCACAGGAAAACATACGCTTGATTATTATGAGCACTAACGTATCTTCTATATGCAAATTTAATTAAGAAAACAATAAAAATAATAAAAACTAAACATGACCATCTTCTCGTACCTTTCAGAATAGAACAGAATATCAACCTCATCTCAGTTTCCATTCTTGATGCAGCTTTCTCTGATATTTGCTAATATATCAATATTTTATCACCATTTCTGGTTGGGAAGCTCCCATATTGCCAAAAAGGTAGCAGGCCATATATTTGCATACCTCAAAATAAAATATTTGGGTAAGAACCATTCCTCAGTTTTGTCATTATTATTGATATTGACTGAATTTCTAAGTAGATGAAATAAGCACTGTGAGTACATTCTCCAAGGTGAAGTTGAAAGATTTAAGTCTCTTCTTGACTTTCTGGGCATTTTCTCAGAGATCACTGAGGAACTCATGGGAACCCCATAAGGTACTTGTGGGTTTCTGCTGCTGTCACATAAAGAATGACTGAAGTAACTGCTCCTTCACTACCAGAAAGCTTCAGAAGGAGGACACAGAAAGTGTCAGGCTGCAGGGAGTCCTATGAGCCTCTTGAGCCTCTCACTCATACCCTGCAGGAGATGTGTAGCTGTCAAGGGGCTCTCCTTCCTTCATACGGTGAAAGACATATGGGAAGGGGCCACCAAACTGCACAGAATCAGAGAGGATGAGAAACAGATGGACTAGATCTTCTCTGAGATCTTGCAGCTTCAAGAGTCTGAACCCCCAGCTTTAGGGGAGCAGTAGGAAGAACCTATGCTTATGAATTTGGAAAGTGGAAACTCTCATGATGAAGATTGGAAACTGGTGGCTTCTTGCACTAGGTTTATGCCTCACCTGATAACTTGTCCCTTCAGAACAGGTTCACTGCCCTTGAAGTTGATGAGAAGTCTCTCTGGTGAATGAGGCTGAGCCACTCAGGATCACTAGGAGGAAGTGGTGAATAATAGCAACAGAAAACTCCCTACTGTGGGGAATGGGGACATCCATCTGCTGATACAAATTGCCAGAGGAAGGTTTGCTGTTTGCAGAATCTCAGAACAAATGGCCCCACAAGATTTCTAAATTAGAAAAAAAGGTATGAAATCTATAACTATTCCTCCTACATTTTGAAAAATTTGCCATAATAATTTTTTTTTTAAAGCTACTTAAAAGTTACAAATATCTTGTCTATCAAGATACTGGGAAACATCCTGAAAATTTCCTCTTTTCCTCCATAAGATGAATGTGATAAGTGCGAGCTATTTACTTACTGAAAAAAATTAATTATAATTAAATTACCAATAATAAATGGTCCATCAAGTAATTTTTTGTTTAAAATTTTTACTGTTTTTTTAGGAAAAAATACTCATATTCTCTCATTTTATATATACCCAATGCATATACACATAGATAATTTTATGCAGACGTTATAACTATATTACAATATGAGCAACAGTATTTTCCAGCTCTGTCTGGGACTAAGACCCTCACCTCTGGCTCACACCATAAAGGCCCTCACAGTACAGATCTCTTGGTTTTCCTAACTTTCCTTGGACTCCCGCTCCCCTTATTCTAGCCCCATTCCAACAACACTTCTAAGCTTTCTCTTTTGCTTAACCCTACCCCAAAATTCTGTCTCAGGCTGGGGCAACTAACTGCATCTCCAGAATTTCTGTCAGCATAACTCACAACCTTGCCTGCTCTACGTTTCCTATTTTAGAAGCTGTTCAGACATATTGCCCTCCTACTTCTGTGGCTTTGCCATGTTTTAAAAGCAATGCTGTGGTAGTTTTGGTCTAGGCCTTCCTTGGTGACTAGTTTGTAACCAAGGAAGTGGCCATGTTCCCGGTATTCCATACGATTTTTACGTATGCCTCTTCCCTCTTCCCTTCTGGTGGGTCTGAAGGCACAGGTTCTCTGCTGTCAGTCCTGCTCATGTGGGGGAGTGATGTCTAGTGGGGCCTTGGAAGCCTTGGGAGACGGAGGGTGCGGGTGGTCATTTGGTGTGATTCTGCTGTCTCAAGGAGAGTAGTAAGATTTTCTTTGCTAGTTCTTTATTGATTGTTCCCGGATTTCGATTGTGCATAACTGTTTTGGTTTCCTTTTTGTCCCTTTTCCCTTTTCCTTTCCCTTTCGGAGGTGTTTGGGATTCCTTTTTATATGTACACAGTATTTTAACTGTATATAACCGTGATATATGTAAATATATATATATTTTGATATAATTCAGTTGGGTTTGGTTTTGTTTCAGTTTCTGTAGTTTTTCCTTTGCCCAAAGGGGAAGGGAGTTGGAGGTTTTTGCTACAGTCTCAGGGACTTGGCAGGGAGCCAGGTCCAAACACTAACAAATGCTCATGCTATGAAATACGCCAACGTCTACATCAAAGGTCACTTACCCAGCTGCCCCAAAAAGATGCTTCGTTAGCTTACTTTAGTAATTTGACTCTGCAAATATACTATATGGCTTAAGAAAGTCCCCTTTTCCTGTGGTCTTTCAGACCATCTAATATCAGCTTTCTATTTGGGTTCCATTCTAGCCTACTTCTTCATACTAACCACTTCCAAAAGTTTCCTGGTTCCTTGATATTGCTCATAAGTCAAATACTTTTCATTTCTCCTTGTACAAATCTGAAGAGAGCAACTCTGATTAATTCCTGATTACAGAAAAAAAATGTTGAAGCATTGGTTCCAACTTAATTCAACAACTATTTGCTCATAACCTTAATATTAGGCAACCTTTAAGTAGCCTTTGACTTGAAGGCTGTTTTATTAATAAAGGTAAAGACAAAAACAACCAGATTCAAGTGCTTTCTGTGCTTCCTGTAATTACAGAGAGACTGAATCTAAACTCATCTGAATGCACTGGACATCTTTTTGCAACATCCCCCCTACTGCAAGCTCTTCAAATTATCATTTTTTTGTTATGCTTAGCAAAATATTGGTGCCTAGATAAGTATGACCGTACATAAAAATGGCATGTACAATATGCCCATTTGCTATATTCTTAAATGCAAGTGATATTTGAGATGGGATTAATATTATTTCTCAAACCGTATTTCCTTTTTTGCCTAGAGATGAACTTCGTAATTAGAGTTCCAATCAAGTTTAATCTAAATGAACATTATACAATGGTTTAGGTGAATTTAAAGTGTTCTCTAATCTCAGTCAAGGAAAGAATTCACATTTCAGCTAATCCCTTGAAGAATACTGCTTGAAATTTATAAGGGACACACATCAACCAAAACTCTCAAAACTTGACAAGCCATCACTCATGTGGTGAATGAAAATTCCAATGTGCTAACAAATGCCTCGTCGCTTTTGCTACTACACATGGAGAGGTTGAATTTTTAATACATGAAATGAACAAATAAAAATTCCCATACTGCCTAACAATCAACTGGTCTAAGAAATGTAGCTCAAATCCATTTATTAAAGAAAAAAAAATAAAAAATCATACCTTAATATTTCTGTTTCACTACCAAGCAAGGGAAAGCTAGAGCTCTTGACATTTACACCGAAGGGTTTGCTTTGTTTGCTTTACAAACAGTAGCATGCTTTTCTTGCAGTTGATTGGATTATGACAGAACACAGCAGAGGTGACAGAGGTAATAGATTAAACAAACTGTGTTAAAAAACCTAGGTAAATGGCAAAGATTGTTTTAGACAGAGGGATTACAGCAATTATTTTTCCTAATTTAATTTGAAATCTCAACAGGCAGCTGGTTTGGAGCATTCTTAAACAAAATGATCTGAAGCAAACCATGAACTTTCATCCCTTAATTTGCCTCAGTGACATCTTAGTTCTATGGTGGGTGGAGGTGGAGGGAAGGGGGAAATGAAAGACTGCTCACTATGTGTTTAAAGGTTCAATTCCAGACATTTTGGCTGATGTTTCAAAAAAAGTTGTAATAGGCCTCTGCTGAGAACCTCTTTTTTTTTTTTATTTTTAGTGACTCTTGAATCTTCTTACTAAACTCCGCTTAATCTCCTTTTCATCCAAGTGTTGTTGCAAGACTGAAGTTGCCCAGTTTAAGAGTTTTAATGATCTGAAGTTAGTTTACTTTTGTTATACTTCTCTTATCTGGGGGTGGGGATCATGTGTGCGTGTGGCTTTTTGGTTTTTTTTCCTACCTAAACCTAATAGAACAATCTCCTTCCCAAAACAAGGAGCACAGACTATCCCCTGAGAGAGATGAGACTGATTAATGCAAAACGTTTTTTTAATATCATGATAAAGAATAGATTTGTTGGTTGGTATGCCTATGAGTAGAAATTCACATACAGACTTAATTGAAAGGAAAAATAAGCTTCTATTCTATGGATAGGAATAGCAAATTAAATTTTTATTCTTAAGTCTCAGAGCAATGACAATTTATCTATCATTTACCAAAGATAATTTTAAAATTTGGTACTTTACAGATAACTAGCATATAAATTTAATTTTAGTTCAGACTTTAACAACTTGCCTCCCTTTACTGCAAGTAGTTATCTATTGCTGTGTGTTTAATAAAACCGTTATTTATTATTAGTAATTGATTCAGGGACTAGAATAAGCCATAAGCCTTTCTAATAAGCACTGTAAGAAGAAGATGATAACCTTTCATCTAGAAATACAGGGATTTTTCACAAGATGAATGCAGACATGCAGAAATGTTCTGAAAAAAACAAACAAACAAACATACAAAAGTAAATAGTGCGATGGAAAATCTTTCCTTTTTTTTTTTTATTAGTTTTATTTGCTGTACAGAAGGTCAATAACTCTTGTTTCCAACCGATTTCTAATCTAATTTTCCATCCTCACTTTATACCACCAAATTGAGACAAATATATAACTAAATAAGGAACTGTCAGGAAACAGAAAAATCAATAGTGGTCAGCATGATTGGAAACACTCAAAGCAAGTTCAAATTGTCATCAGTCTCAAGAATTTCCTGTACAGTATTAGTATTACATGCTGCAGATCAGAGCACTGTTCCATCTAATTGATAAGAAATTATTAAATTAATAATATTAGCAATATAAGAAGAATTCTAATTGATAAATTGGAAAATAAAATGCTAACTAAAATTGTTTCAGTTTACAGTATATTTTTTGATGTAATAGCTAGCGAATTGTACCAAAAATACATCAAAACTGAGAGCAGCATTCAAAGCCTTCTACATTTAACTTGGAAACTTCACTACTTCACTTATCTTACAGATGAAGTCTGTTGACTTTTCAGATTAATAGACAAGGGATGCTGGTAATAGGATGTTTCCTGTAACTGTAGGTCTCTACAAATAAGTATATCTAAGACTACTAGAATACTAAATAGTGTGAGTCCACACTAGAATTCGTAATCATTACTTTCCTGTAGTCAAAACACTCCACACCGTTTTAAAAGTGAAAGAAATTTTAAAGTGTTGTGATGCTTAGACTTCAGGTAAATATAGTATAAAACATTGTCTAAATAAAACTCTCCTTTCAGAGTAAGAACTTGAAATATGCAGCTTTAGTCACTTGACCTAGGTAAGAAATTATGTAAGATAATTTCTATAGCAGAGTGGTCTGGTGGCAAGTGCCTGTAGCAATAGTTCTACTGTTTTCAGTACAGCTTACACGGCACCTCTTCTGTTTTATCTGAGCCATACCCATCATAACACATTATCTTGGTATTTTGAAGTTACAAACATTCCTGAAGAATCTTCTGGTACAGTTCTTAATAACCTGTTACTACAGAATTTAATTCAGAAACTGACCCAAAGCAGATTTCTCATTGACTTCAGGGTATCACACATGCTGTTAGAGACAGTACTTCACTAATGTAAGCAAGGAAAGTTTTGTGATTGTAACCAAAAAAGACACTCATTAATTTTTCCTAAGATTGAATCCTTTGTTTGAAAGTAATCTGAAAATGCAATGCTTCAGTGGAACAGCACTTACTGTGCCAGACAGTTCTCTCTATACAAGATCAGAGGAAATTCCTATTACACATTAAACAGAAAGAAAAAAGAAAGCAGGAAAAAAGAGAGAAAAAGTAGGGAGTGGTGAGGGGGAAGCATGGGTTCTCTTCCTACCTCCTGTGAAAGCACTACTTCTCTGTTCCAGAAGTAATACAGCTATCTTGTATGTTACAACTGAGTCAAAAAGAAAATTCCATCTCAGCAGCCACAGCGAAACCTTTTATTTCACACATATAAGTTAGGAAGCAAAAGTACCTAACCATCTTGCAAGCTGTATGAATATAACTGTATCCTAGACAGTAGGCATGAAGCTACAATAATTCTAACACTAGATGTTTTAGGCACCTTCTTTACTGGTAGAATGTGACAAGAATATTTAAATCCAAGAAACTTAATTCCAGTTTCTCATGTGTTTTCCCTTCAAAGGCATGCGAAAAAATTACTTAATCCATTTACCATATAATAAACCTGAAACTCTAGATTACTACACAGCAATGGATTTCACAAGCCTTCAAGGCTTGCACAGACTTGTGCCTTAGCATAAGCAGTGATTCCTAGCAGTCTTGCTGAGTCTGCAATAGAAACTGTTCATAATCACAAAGGTATTAGATCCTGGATAAATAGAGGACCACTTATGATTTTTCACATCTAAAAAAGAGCATTTTATTTTCAAAAACAATGAAAGAGAATGATCTAAGGCTATTCTCCCTCTCCCCAAATTAGATTGTTAGTTTTTAAATGACCCATTGCTATCCGTATCTAGTTAAGGATAGAAAGAAAAAGACTACATCAAGTGCAAAATGCTTGTATCTTTAATTTAATATGTTTAATGTCAGACTTTAAATACAATTTTGTACATTCTATCTGTTGTTAGATTTAATTCTTCAGTGGTTTGTTATTTTTAAAAAAAATTTAGCCCAAGTTGATTTTATGTGAATGAATAATAAGCATACTAGCAGAAATATTTACTTAAACAAGAAACTGAGAGAATGCTAAAATATAATACTGAAAGGTAAATTCAGGATATTTAAACATATATTGAAAAAATTAAATATTAAAAAGCCTTTTTGAGGGTGTTTTTTAAAGCTATACACAGCAAAGTATTAATTTCTGGTACAGAACCAAATGGTTAACTAACCACACTAACACATTATAAAGAAGTAACTTTGTCTTAATTTGGGGGGTTTCAATCTTAACTATGAAAAACTGTTTTTTTAAATGTATGCACGTGCATATTTATCCTTCATCTTCAACTCATTTCCTCACTAGGTTATACTTTCTGCCAGTAGCAGAAAAACAGGTAAATAAACATCTAAAATGATGCCATATTGGCATGGTATTCCTTTCACAGAAATCAGTATGCACAGATATGTTTCAATATGCACAGACATACTTATAAAACTGTTTTCATCCTTCAGTTGCAACAGAATGTCCTTAAATAAATAGTAATTGAAAAAAAATTAAAAAATCATGTTCTTTCTCGTTATGTTCATTGCAAAACTTGTAAACAGAGAAAACATTGGCAAGTGCAACTCAATAGAGTTTAAATATCTTATTGGAAGCCAGTATGGGGGAAAAATGTCAACAAAACAGTAGACTTTTCCTGCACTTTCCAAATTAGATTTCTAGGAAAATAAACATCAAATGGAACCTTGATGTTATGCAGCATGAAAAATTATACTTCATATTGGACAGTAAGAACATTCACATTAAGTACATAATTTCTAGAGATAAGACTACATATGAACTGGGACTTGATTTATGAAAACAGTGGAAAGAATAGTTAAGACTTCATGACAGTTGCTGCTTAAGTAATAATGCAGATTCTTTCCTTACTCTCTAACTACCTGTCAATTATTTTAATTTGGACAGGAAAAAAAATATGTCTATCAAAAGTAATTTTAAAATACTTTTATCAAAGTACAAATCAGATGTGTGGCACCATTACCATCCCATTTCACTCAGTCTGAAAATTGCAACAGCCTCTCAAACTAATGAAGGATTGAGACCAGTAAGGAACACTGGAAATTCTAGATCTAGTCTAAAACTAATGAGATTTTATCATAGGAAAATTACCTACACGAGTTTCCACTCTATAAAGTCATTTGAGTTCTCAAATAATTCAGATGTTGTTTTCACAAAATTACCTATTGATATTTTAAAGCTCAACCTTGAGGCTTCTGATATCAAACTTTATAAAAACCCCTTTAACATGCTAAAACAGATTACTGGCTCTTCTGTAATATATAAAAGCACCACAAAATTAATTTTTGGGACACTTATTCCTATGATAGCCATGCAAAATACACAATACTTCTGTGCATTTTAAGTGAGAAATTAAACAGAAAAATTCACAGTAACCAGTATAGCCATTCAGGCTACTGAGTTATGCCTGATTATTATGTTTTTTGCAGGATTCAGAGGACAATCAGAAGACATTTTTTGAGTCAGGTGAAGAGTATGGGACAGAATAGATGACTGTTCTACATGTATCTAAATTTCCCATAAGATTATCAGAGTATCACTATTTCTATTTCAGATATATACTAAGTGAATGAAAAAAAGCAATTATAGGTAAGCAACTCTGGCATCTTCTCACTATAAGGTAATTTCAGAATAAAGATTTCTGGAGAAGGTAGAAATCACAGAGAATCTTCAACAGGACACAGTTGTTAACAACCTGAGCTTCCAAAAAGACCATTCCGTTTTAAAGAGCGTTTAAATGTTTACAGTGATAGTAGAAGACTCGATTTATTCAGAAGCCTCACTCACATCAGTGGAGCTTCCTCCACCTGCAAAACAACGGGTAGGGAACCATTCATGATCTCTTAAAGAAAATAATGCTTCTAAGTAACAATACATAGATTGCTGTAATATACAATGCAAAACGTCTGTATACTGAGGAAGAGAACAGAAAACATTTGTTTTAAAAGATGTTTAAAGATTATTTTTGTTGCTGTAGTGCAAAATCAATAGCTGGTGACTTACCTTCAACAGTATAAAAAAGAGGAACAATAGAAATGTCTCTACCAAAGATACAAAATATTAATTTAGCCTGGTTTCCTTTTTATATAGGGATACTTTTCTCATTACTGATGTTCTGATAAGCTTTAAGTACCAATTAGAGTAATTTTTGTCTCATGTCCCACAACCTGGAATATGAATTTCCCTCATTAACTACCAAAACACTGGATAATGCAGAGTAAGAGCACATTCTTCACTTCAGCTAGCTGAAAATTACTTTAAGCAACACAGAAGTTGCTGCCTACAGTGGCATTTGTAAGTCTACAGTGCACACCAGTGGAATACAGTAGTACATGCATTTTTTTACTCTTTTCAGTCTAATATAAAATTGCTTTGTAAATATTCCATCTTATTTAATTTTCAAATGACCAGAAAATCATCTCCTACAGGAATTTTAAAGACAGATATAAAATTTTGAGGAAGACTTACAATGAGTATAAACAAGAACATTTTATTGTGCATGTTGTAAGATTAAGTGACCTTTCTAATTGCTAACTACAATTCTGTGTTTACAAACATCAGGGCAACACACTAAGGATTTGCTCTGTTTAACAAGGAATCCAAACAGCTAAGTAATCAGACTCAGATACACTTTTTGTGTTTCTCAGACTTTTGGTTAATTGATTGGAAAATAAACTATCTGACAAAATTGAGCAGTCCATTTCTGGGAACGTTCAACAAATAATGTTATTGATGTAGAAATGTTCATGTTCTTCAGAGAACTTAGATTCTTGGTTTTTCCAATAAAGTGTAGTTTAACCCCAAATATATCTAATGTCAACACCATTTATTTTATAGTTTTACAAACTTGATTTTTGCCCTTCTGTGGAGTTTCATGCAAACACAACAATAAATGTAATTTTATACTGAGTAATTGCTTTCCCCTTTTTTAAAATGTCAGTGTTTTACAGCTGTTAATATGTTATTTTTAATATATGTGGAAAGCAAGGCATAGAAAATATTAGTTGATTTAGTATCCCACTAAGAGCTAAAAGTTCCTCTAGGAGTATAAGTGAAGCTTATTAACTAGACAGTACATACAAAATGTCTTTTACAGCTAAGAAATATAGACACATAAATCTCAGTTTAAGATGTGATTTTATGGACTGAATATTGTTTAACAAGCTCATAAATAAGTCTCTTCAAAAGCTGCAAAGGTATCTAGCAATCTCTGATACTGATAGCAATCTTAGGCCACAAATTCACAATAATTTTTAAGGTAGTCTCCATATGGTAGAATACATTTTCCCTGGGATAAATACAAAGTATAAGGAAGGTATACTCAATTTCCATTTTCCTTCCTGGAAAAATATTTGGCAGACATAAAGTCTTCATTCACTGGCTCTTTAAAGAAAGCCAAGACACAATTTTCAGTTTTTTAGACGAGTAAGGGAAAACTTAAGCCCTAGTCGGTAGTGAGGAGTTAATTTTAAGAATAACCAATTAAGACTCAGTTTGAAACTGTCATAATGAAAGTATACTTGAAATTAAGGATGGGCTAGAGAAAGCAAAATGAATGAGAAATTCTGAGTGTCCTTGGAGAAACAGACAAAATGATATGCAGTAAAAACAGATGATATCTGACTGCTTGAAAATAAAGAGGCCTGTCAAACATAATCAAGATTTGAACAATGAACTTCTTAGTGTTAGTCTTAACTTTTTATTTTATTACTTAATGGGACAACAGAATTCTTATAACAGAATAGGAAATTATCAATTGTAACACTAAATGCAGTCTTCTGATATATCTGTTAAAATGATCTAATTTATGACTCCAAACAAATTCAATGCTAGTGTCACACAAAGCTCTCGATAGTGCTCATGGTTACTATGAACATAAATTGCCATTTTACTACTTTTTTTTAGTTAACTCAATACATTGAAAACTTATTTACAATTTACAAGCTTATGCAGAATGCATAATTTTTTAAAAAGATGATCATCAAGATCACCAAGGCTTTCTGTATTTAGTTTGTTCCAAGGAAAGTAAATATTCATCTTTTAACAGAAATTAATTAGTTACTGGCAGCACTAATAATCAAGTCTCGGCAGCTGTGAAATTTCTATCATTCCACAAAATCTCTCAAACTTCCAAAAGGCTAGTAGAGCTGTACATTCTTAAAAATGGTGTAATTTACTATGGCACTGTCACTTGCAAACCAAGCACTTTTTTCACATTCCCAGTGGGACCATTAGGCAATCTACCAAAGGAAATAGCAGATTAATTTAGGCATAACTAAAACCAAAAATTCTTAGTCAAGGGCATGAGAATAATCCAGATGTAGTGATTGATCTGTTATTAATCCAGAAATTTCTTTGTGATTTAATATTGCAAGTGTGTATAGGAATCAGATTTCATGCTTAGCCTAGTACATGTCTGCATGTACTAGGCTGAGCATTTCATTTAGCCTTTATTTCACTTTCAAATTTTTCACTGTCAAAGTCTTGTATGGTGTTCCAGCAGCCATTTCTCACCAGTAATATATAGTGAATGATATTCACAGATGTGTTGTCAACAAACAAGATTTGGGTTTTTTCAGTAAAGGAAGGGTTTTCACTTGCAAAAACTCTACTAATATAAGTAATTTCATTCACAGTCAGATTTCATTCATTAGTCAGATTCATCAAGACCAATGTTCTTCTATAATTTAAAAATTAGAGATATGTCTTATAAATCTCAGAAAATTAATAGAATGCTCAAAATATCATCTCCTGTTAGCAATTAAAGCAATTGAACATGTTTCTAAAAAAAAGCAACAACACATGTATGTGTGCATGCACATGCATAAAAATTGCTATCTATCAATTTCCAACAAATTCTCAGTAAATTTTTACTACTTTTTGTGTTATTCCTGCTGACAGCACCATAAAATACAAAGATTACATTTCTAAATTATAATTATCTAAATCTAGACTTCCTCTATTGTGTAGAAATAACAAGCTAGAATTCTACTTAATGAGCAAGCAGAAAATAGAGAACTAAAATCTGAAGGAACTCAAATATGAGAGATAGATGTTGATTTGTTCCTGCATATGTTCATCTACGAAGGAAATTCTATTTACAGATGCACCAGTTTTTAACTAGAACTTGGGATTTAATAGACTTCTTGAAATCTTTTCCAAAACATGAAAGAAAGCTGAATTCCCTGCATTATTCCAAATCTAAGATGTTAAATTCATAGGAAATTTTAAATTCACTATCTATGTTTAGTTATATAGACACACATTTTGAGTTTTGTTGGATCTAAGAGGTCCTCAATTCATTGTTCAGAAAGCTAAATCCTGTAAACTGCAACACAAATATTTCTTATTCTTCTACTCACGAACTCAGATTGAAATGAACATTTCTTTCCTAACACCAATCTTACATAACCAGGCAATGTTCTTAAATTACTCCTTTGAAGGCTGATGTTCTTTATAAAAACATATTGCTTTATGGCATCAGAACTCTACCAAGAGAGCCCTTATAAGCTAAATCAATCTCCTGACAAATCTACCAGTTCTCCTGAGCACTAGGACAAACATTTGTTGCACTTGGAAGATTCTGTACTTCAAGACCTGCCAGCTTTGGTGGACTCCTTTGTTTACCTGTTGGAGCTGCCTCCAATGATTCCAATAGTTCCCTGAGTAAGCCAATATCCTGTTTTCCTTAGGTTCAGGGTCTGTACTCTGCTGCTCATCTTTCTGACTTCCTTCAGGACCACCAACACTGCTATTTCAAAGTTACCACAGACAAGGAAATTATTCATCATCACAACCCTAACTAGTTTCCTTCATATTAGTCAACAGTAGATTCAGCTATGCATCACCACTGGTTGATCCTTTTAATATCTTCAGGAAGAATTTATTTTTGAAACCCTCCAGAAATCTCTTTGATTGCAACAGCCATGTTGTCTTTCTAGCAGCTCTAGTCAGTCACTCGTGAGAACTGGAGTCTACAACTCAAGAGTTTTGGGTTCCTTAAACACTTTATTTGCTTCACCATCAGGTAGTCTGTAACAAACTCCTACCATAATGACATCATTATTAGCTTTTCCTCTGATCCTGAGTCACAAATGTGATTAACCTCCATTCTACTGGAGATCTCAAAAGATCTGTGCTGCTTATAGATCCCCTATAGATCCACCCCCTCAGCCCTTCCTTGCCAGTGTTTCTGGCAGTCCTTCATAATACTCCAGCTGCATGAACTTCACACAGTATTTGAATTGTTCCAACTATGTTGCAGTCCTGTAACCCCATACAGCTCTAATTTTTCCTGCTTGTTTCCAGAATGTGTACATTTCTTCACCAATGCTTGAGACAGGTGTCACTTCACACTCTTTTATCATTCCTGAAGTCTTTCTTGCTCTTATCAACCTGTGCCCCAAACTTTCCACATGACCACCAGTTCTTCATTTAACTATGGTCTGTAATCTCTCATTGCCTCCTTTCCTAGTTCAAAGCTCTCCTCATTAGCTGTCTGCAGCTCAAGGCCTGGGAACCTGCATCCTCCCTCAGCAGCTCTGAGCTGAGGTCTCTGCCGTGCCAACAGCAGTTCTTCCAGCTGGTGCTGCAGACCATGCTCCAGGCTGTGCTGCTACAGCTGCTGCTGTGTCTCGTACTGCCATCAGCTCCCTCCCACATGCAAACTGCTGGAGAAACCACCACTCCCCAAAGACCCGGGTCATGTGCTGGGCTTGCCAACTGCGCCTGAACTGGCACTCAGCTCTCCCTAGGCAGGAGTTACCTCTCTTGGCCACAGCCTGGATCTCAAAGTGTCCCCACCACCTCTGAGAGTGCTGCCACCCCTCCTTGTCAGTTACTCTTAGTTATAACACAGGAAATCAGAGGTCTAAATTCTCTTTCTTATTCCATGTGATAATGACATACTGCCAACATACCTGTTTCAGGCTTTCCAGTTTGGTTTGCCTCAGTTCTTCATATTTCCATTTATAAAGAAATAATTCATTTTCCATCTTTTCCATTTCTTTTTCCAGAAATGCATTCATTCTGAAAAAGTATTTTAAAATTCAGCATTGTACCATTTTTAAGTTGACAAAAGACAAATTACTTTGAATATCCTTTCCATAGCTTGTTATATTTTGCTGCCTTTATCAATGATATATCTTGATTTTATTAAAAGCTTATCATCACATAATTATTCCAAGAGATTTACCAAAATTAATAGCTACAGAGAAAAAAAGAAATCCAGTAGTACAGAATTAAAATTTTAATAAAATAAAATTTTGGGATAAACTGAAGAAATTTGAACTTTGACTTCAATTAGTGATTCAGATCACCTAGTTTATATCAGGGTAGTGAAGATCCTCAGAGAAAGGGTATTCCATCCTTTTTTTTGGTATAGACAGAAGATTAGTTTAAACATACATATACAGGGGAAAATATACAGCATGAAGACATAACATAAATCAAAGTTGATTGACTTTAGATGTTAAAAAAGTTTTAAAATATGTATATTTCATGTTTCAATAAATAATTGTTCTTGAAAGAAAATACTAGAAGAATTTTAGGAAAATGGACTATTTAGCTCAGAAGTACTATGCCTGTAGAATGAAAAAAAATATTGAAACAGTTTAAACAAAAATTCCAATACTGGAATTAAAGAAATTGTTTTACCAGATTGTAGTTATTTTCCATTCTGAGGCTAATGGAATTTGTCAGCCTTTTTACTAAACATGCTATTGCCAGGCCAGCCTAGAACTATATTCTGAGAACATTTGGTTTAAAATCCATCTGTTAAAGCAAAGTGTATTGATGGGATTTGTCTGGGGCATTTCTATGCAGCACACTGCAGGCTTGCACAAAGATAGCAAGAGTTACCACTAACTGGACTGGCTCAGGTCCTGGAAGCAATGTTAACTACATTAATGAAGCAATCCACTTCAGTGAAAAATCTTCTTGGTCTTGAACCAAGGATCTCCTTTTTCTGCCTAGATTTAGCATATCATACATCTTCTCTTAGCAAACACCTAGAGCTCCCATAAGATTATAATAATAAAATAAACACCATCACTCACAAAGCAAAGTGGAGCAAGATGTATGTCATGCAATTCAACTCAACATTTTTTCTTCTAAAGTAATGGAATATCTCATTGGAATGATATCATGACTTCATGGGGGAACTAAAAGAATAATTAAGTGGGACATTTAATACAGTAGAAAGGGAAACCATGGAAGATGACAGCTTAATACTTTGAATAATAGCCTATTGACTTTATTGAATGCAGTGAAAGTTCTTAGAAATGATATAATCTGAAAAGTAAAAGAGGAAGGTCCAGTATGAGGAGCTTATTTAGAAGACAATAGCTTTATTTTATGTTACAGTACCTCTTAAGTGCGATCAGGTCCCTCTGATACTACTAAATGAAACAACTGATCCTGACTACATAAAGTTTACTATTTAAATAAAGAAAACAAAGAGTGGAAAAAAGACTATAACAACAATAAGTGAAGCAGCTTACTACTAGGTAAAAAGATCAAGGTCATAGCATTTTAATGGCTCTTGTAACCAGCTATAACTGCTCAAGAAGGGTTGCCTAGAGCTAGTTGCTCAGATACACGTTCAGATGGCTTTTGAAGGTCTCCAAGGATGCAGACACAACAACCTCTCTGGGGAATCTGTGCTAGTGTTCAGTCACTCTCATGGGAAAAAAAATTAAAAAGCACTTCTTGATATTCAGACAGAGCCTTCTGTATCCACTATCTAACTCTACCCATCCAGCTCTAAGAAATTCCTCTTTGATATTATTAACTATGAGTGTAGTTTGTGGGTTTTTGGTTTTAGAGGAAAGAAATATTTTTAAGTCCAAAATGAAACAAGCTACAATCTTAAAACTAGAAGACATTTAGATGAGATCACTGATCCAAAAAATGACCAAAGATAACTATTTTAGGCAAATTATTATTTAATGTGTTGAACAACTCATAAGGTTTTTAATTTCCATTTATGTCAATAGGACCTCAAATGTGTATTTGATATGAGCTATTAGTACCTAGTAGAGGATGATGGTGTGTGATTTTACATTGCAAATCCAACCCTGATATGTTTTGAAAGGCGAAATATAAACTTTCATCTCTTTCTTTTATTTATTATTTTTTTTAGATCTTTTTTCTTTCTGTTTTTTGCAAAGCCTGATCTGTGTGTGTAAGGGTACACCAGCACTACTGATGATAGCTCTAAACAAAATGCAATAGGCATAGGTCGTCTCAGAGTGAAGACACAAAACATCTTGTAGGAAAATTAGATAGCTAACAAGGGCAAGTCCAAACACCGGATCTGCTTAAGCTAACTTTGCTCTGGAAAAAATGCAGCCACAGTTCAGAGTACTGCATGTAAACCAGAAAACTACTGAGAAGTCCTCTAGTCTATGAGTAAGATCATACTGACTACCAAAGTAACCTTTGGCCTTGGGGTTCAAGCTGTCTGTGATCTGCTTGCTTTGGATGAAGCACAGCTGTGTGTGTCCTTGGCTCAAGTTCACTGAGAAAATTGCTAAGTTGTGAGGAAGAAGCTGTGAGAAAGTACTGAAGCTAGAGCCATGCAAGATAAGGGAAGTAAAAATGCAGAGGTGAGATTGTTGAGATAGACATTATTAACTGTTCCAGAATCCAGAAGCAAAATTACTGTTATGAACAAGAACAAAACCTAAAAGGGAAAACTGGGAATCTGAAGATGGAAACTCAGCAAAATCAGTCAATTCCACTAAGCAGCAGAGACCAACCCTTTCTGAGCCAGCAGATGACAGCCAGCCCAATGAAGATTCACCAGCTATCTCAAGAGACCAGTGGCTATGATATCACTTTTCCCAGTAATGTTATTCCTAGCTATTCATTGTGTGCTTTGTTAAATAAAACTGCTTCATACTGTGAAGTTGTGTATATTCTGCTAATATAGCATCTTTACACAGAGGAAATGCTGCCCAAACTGACCTAGAGAGGGAGTTGTTATATCAATGCCTGCTGTTATGTGGAAATCACTGCTCTGTGAGCATTTGCTGCCTGAGGTTGTCACAGCCACATATTGCATGTTTTAGATATGCCTCAATTCTTACCCTGTGCCAGTAAATTTGTTACTTTGTGCCAGTCAGTATACATCCAGGCATAAATGGTAAAATCTGTCTCTCTGAAATACAGTTACAAATCAGCTAGAGAAGCATGTGAACAAACAAACAAACCAAAACCAAAACCAAAACCAGTCAGCAAAAGCATGGGTTATAAAAGTTTTGCCTAAAAAGTGACTAAAAACAAGAGTTGAAAAATCATCATGTTTCTAAAACAAAATTATTATACATACCTACTCATGTATGTATCCTTGATTGCTATTGAAAGATAAAGTACCTAAGACCCTAAATATTTCAACTGGAGTAAAATTAAATTTGTGCAGCATCAGTCTCCTACCTCACACACATATACATATTGCTACCACAAAAAACCTAAGCACTTTTTAAGGAGAGAGAACATACTTCTGGTAATCTTCCATGACATGATTCAAGTAAAGAATTATTGTATACTTTCTACAGCTATCTATTTCATATAACAAAACACATTAAAGACTACTTGGGAATTTAAAGATTTTTTTTTTTTTTTTTACTCAGGTTTGTGCTATCTACAGGACAATTGTGAAATGAACTGACAGTAAAGAAATTCTTCAAAACAGTTTACCATCACACTCTCTGAATGGACATGGTTGCATATATTTGCAATAGACAGGGTTGAGGTTTCCTTCATTTTGATTTTCTGATTAACTTCAACTGATTTTGAAATTACAGTCACATAGTCACTATGCTGAATTCTTTCTCTAAATTTTTATCAGAGCCTTGTAAATAGCAATGATTAAAGCTTAGAAATGAGAGCATGTGAGATATAAACGCAAAAATTACCATATCTATACTAGAAAGTGTCTTAAACCCCTTTATTTTTAATAGAGATTTCCCCAAGTAGGATATATTTTGTACTTACTCTCTTTCCTTCTGTAAGATTTTCTTAATCTCAGCCAAATGCAAATGTAAGACTGAAACATGTATTAAGTCATTCTCAGTTGTCTTAGCTGTAGTGTCCAAACTTTTTTTAGCTTCCTCCAAATAGATACTGGGAAGTCCATCAGGGAAGAAATCAGGGGACTTTGGAGAGAATTTTTTATTGTGATTGCTCTGGACTTTATTTACCTCTACATCCTGAGAAAACAAAAATATGGCATCTGAGAAAAACACAAATGAAAGGGAAAGTCTGAGATAATTCCTGCAGAGCCTACCAAGGCTCTTCTAGACAGTGAAGTCACATAGGAAGAAAAAGTTGAATCACTGTAATTTTGTGACATGTCTCACACCTTCTGTTATGACTTCGTATCCAAAATATTTCTAATGTGTCTTTACTAAAGAAATAGATTTCATTTATCATTTGTTGGCTATAACTATGGTGAAGACGGAATCCTGGAACTAATAAAACCTAGAATGTAAGTAATGCATATAAACAATATATAAAGAAATTCTACTTTATGAACTCTTAAACTTTTAATGTAAATTGTGTTGAAGCAGGTGATAGGGTCATACAAGTTTTTCATAAGGAGCAAAGTATATAAATATCTATTTTGAAGACAAATGTTTCACATGAAAAAATGAGCAACACTAACAACAACTAGGAAAAATAACTAAAAAGTAAAATACATAATCAGTAGGAAGACTGAATGTCTCTTATAAACAAGTTTCCTTTATAAATGTTATTGTTTTACCACTTCTGAGGAATAGTGTTTAAAAGCTAATGTCATTTTAGCAGATTACCGAAAGTTCGATTTCATACCACTCTGTTCTTTTGATTTTTTAGAGTAGATGCCCAAAATTTACATCAGAAAATACTAGAAACCACTGTTTCCCACTCACATATAACGTTTCAATTTTTAAGTAGAAATTACTTTATATTAAAGAGAAATAGTTAAAATATGTTTAGTGTTATTTCCTTCATGTGGCATATTTGTCTGCCCAAAAATATAAAAGGCAAGCATTTTTTGGCAAAATTTATTCTCCATACTAACACTATATTTTTTTTCAGATTTCACAGGAATTTAGTATAATTCATATACATTAGAGAGTGAATGAAAATTCTGAACAGAACATATTCAGATCTAAAATCTCAACGATTTCCCTTGAAGTAAAAAATTTCCTATGTACTACAATGTAGGGAGAACCATTTTTCTGCAATGTATGAAAAAATTACCTATATCTACAATGACTACTATCTATCAGACAACAAATACAGTTTTGACATGATGCTGTCTATGAAGATTATACAATGCATACCAAGGCACAGAATTAAAGGTGGTGAAACATGCGTAAGTAGTTCCATTTTTGATGAATATAACTGGATCTTTTGTATAGAACTGGGAGCTGATTAAATGATGCCTGATTGTTTAATTCTAAGTCAGGATTTAGTTGCCCTCCTTATCAAACAAAAATTCTTGCAAATTTGCAGAAGACTTTGCCTCATCTATTCCCATATTTCTGAAGTTCGGAGAGAATTAAATGGTTTTATTTTAAAAGCTAAGAATCTAGTTTGCTTCTTTTTGGGGGGGAAAAGAAAAAGTGAGTACACAGAACATGATGAATTCAGATTACAGAGGTAATCTGTTATCTTAAAACGTGAGAGTCAGAGCAATACTGTAAGTTATTGGATAGAATAGTCTGCCTCTGTTACTTAAATATTTAGCCATAGTGCATGGGTATGAATTATTTTCTGTATTTCTCTATATTAGGAATATTTAGATGGCTGAAGAAAAATGGTTTTGCTAATGCTTGAAAAATCCCATATTCTGCTGCTTCTTCATGAACTAAAAAAAGATTCCCCATTCTTTACCTTCTTTGTGTCTTCTGCCCCAGGAATTTTGATGATTTTGTTCAGTTCTTTCACAGGTTCTGGTTCCAGAAATGTTAACAGGTTTCGGTCTTTTTTACCATAATATATTTCTGAGCAACTGCATTCTGTTTTCCAGGCAGTTCCGTTTTCTAAGTTTTCCTTCTCACTTATTAAATTTTGATTTATTTTTTTAAGCATACTTATTTCTTTTATAGCACTGTCTAATTTGATTCTCAGTTGTCTTGCTTCCTCTCGGGCTTTATTTCTTTCTCCTCTAACTTTGCTCCATTTCTCCCGCCAGTTAGCAGTACAATCTGACCACCAGCGCATGGTCTTCTCCATTTGGGCAGCTCTGGCTTTGACTTCTTCCAATTCCTGAATTTTTACTGCTTCAAAAATTTCCCAATCACTGCTGTAATTCATATGCATATATGTATAATGAGATGAACATGGGTAGAAACTTTGAGATGGCAGATTTGAATTACATAGATGGTCATCTGGTTGGCAATCTCCACCTAATGTATAAGGTTGTCTTGGTTGGGTCCCAAAAATGTATGTCTCTTCCATTTGTTTCTGAATGGAGCCCAAGTTCATGCTTTGATTCATCATCTAATTTCACTTCTAAAAAAGACAAAGACAGAGAATAATTTAGCTTTACTCAATTAGATTGTAGGAATAACCTCCAACAGAATGGGTTTTTTACTGCTATAATAATGGGTTAATTTTAATAATGCTGTTCATGTTTTAGAAATGTGCTTAATCAACAAGAAACAGCTATTAAAATATCTTTTGTGTAATACTTTTCTAGTACAGCATAAACAGACATACCTATTACTTGGCTAGGAATTGCTAGCAAAGGAAGCGTCATTAAACAATCATAGTTCTGTCAAAAATTTTTTTAGTCCAAAGAAACCAGACAAAAGCTTTCATCCTTCAAGACAAGATTAAATTGAATCAATATATATTATACATATATAGTAAGAGGAGATTATTTGCCTAGAACTACAATCACAATTCATTTCCGTTCTTCCCCAAACTGTGGAATTTCATGCTAGGAAAACGTACCCTGTGATTTGCATACCTAAGGAAAAAATGTGATCAACCCCCCCCAGCCTTTGCATTTGCTTTGTTTCATGAGAAAAATCAAGCTTTTTTACAGGGGGCTTTATTTTGTTGTCTACATTACAGAAGACGTACAGGCAGCATATTCTTACAATATTCTTGAAAGTGTAGCGCTATCCTACTGTACTGTACGGCCTTCCTCTTGATGATACGACTCTGCTAGTAAATCTTGTTGCTTTCCTATTCATTATTTATCTTTTCATTATTTATTACTCATTTGGCCAGAGGAAAAAAATTATCTCAGAAATTTCTTTCCTACTCCTGTGCTGAGAAAATGCTGATGTGGACAGTCTGTAGAGACTAATCACTTACACCTCCTTGAGTTTTTTCCTCTTGTTTATCTTAAAAACAAAACAAACCAACAAAGCAAACAAAATACAAACAAATAAATAAACCTAAAAATCTTACTATTTCAATAGAAGACCAAGTTATTTAAAGTAGAAAAGAAATTGCTCTTATATTCCAATATCCATTTGTAAAAAATATAATGTTTATCTGTTACTGCAGTTAGTATTAGCACCTGCATTTGAAATGTAGAAGGTCAATGCTGCAAACAAAATTCTGAAAAGCAGTTTTGGCATTGAGATTCAGTCGTTTCACTTCAGCTAAATAGATGTTTTTGCAGGTTGTGTTCCAGTTTTCCAGCTGTTTTCAACTTTTACATGATTTCCAGGACATTTATTTACCATTTGTTAGAAGCTTATGGAGAACTGTTGTAGTGAAGTATGGATATGAAAGAAGGAAAAGGACAGTAAAACACTCCAAACTCCCTTCAGCACCAACCCCCAGAGCAACTCTACACAGATGTAACACAGCTGCTGCCAAGGCTTCATCAAGGTTAAGTCTTTTTTATGTTTCTTGACCTACTTCCAGCAACTTAATTTGAATATATCTTATCCAAAATACAAAGATATTGCCACCCACAATTTCGTATGAGGCTCAGTAGAGCTAAAATAACTACATATTAAACTCTTGCAATAAGCTGTTAATTTAACTTTTGGGTTGTGATAAAGCCTTTGTTTCCTAAAGCTTTAATGAAAAAAAACTCAAACAAAATTACAGTAAATTTTAGATATATAATAATATATATAAATATATTACATAATATAATAAATATATAATGAAGTAGTTGAAACTTTTGAGGTTGTAAATTTTATCTTATTTTTTTCTGTACCAAACTATCTCTATCTACAGAAATGTTTATTACACTCTTCATAATCAGTAGATTTTTTAATGGATCTTGTTAGCAGCTTTGCGTATTCACTAAAAGAAGGGAGACCTTGGGGAATGCCCAGTTTACAAATATTTGGAGAGATAAGAATGGAAATATTTTTCTGTGGCTGAAACTCTGAAAGACCTGGGAAATCTTCATGAATCAGAATATCTTCGTACCATGGTTTCATTATGGGTGTGAAGAAACTTAATTGTAACCTACTGAAAAAAAGAGTCACTGGTCATGAATTCTTGCTCTTCTCCACTGTGATGGCTCAAGTGCTATCAAGACTGGGACACTGCCAGTCGGATCAAACTTGCAGGTGTGATATTTGAAGTAGGCTTGTACAAGCTAGTAGTCTCTTAGCCTTCTAATAGTTTGAACTTTGACTGCACTTTTCATCATGGATAGATGATTCCAACTCCATACCTAAAATTAAAAAAAAATTAGGAATTAAAATAAGTTGCTCCTCCTCCAGAAAACAGAAGTACTGGCTCAGTCCAAGGTGATAAGGAAAATGAGAAGTTTCTAGGAGTCTTAACTTCCCTATGTGCTTTTCAGAAAATCTAATCCAAACTATTTTGTAGCAATCCTCTTTAAGATTACTAGAGGTAGAATGATATAATTGTTTCACTACAAGACACAGATCTCAACATAACCCATTTAAGTGGCTGGCTGAGTCAAGACTAAAACATAAAATAATAGAAATATTGTTGTTAACAGGAATTTTCTTACAACTATGAATTATTGAGATTTGTGCTCATATCTGTTTTTAAAGAAGTAGTCTAAAATATATTTCTTGAAAGAAAGAAAAGATTTAGAAATTAGAAAAATGTGTTAATCTTTACAAAAGTTCTGAAATGGTCAAAAATCTCACTGTTCCAATGGGATGATTAGAATATATTTTTTGTTTTATTTTATTTGCGCTTCATATCTATTTGCTCTTTCATGTTCTTAAAAAATATTGCGCTATTCAATAATATGTAAAAGTAGTCCAGCTAACTGAAGACTCTTGTAATACTGAATCAGTTGACACTGAATCTTTAATCATCCCTGTAGTTATCATATTTTAAAAAAAACTCCCTCTCTTCTCTGGTATATGGTCAGCTTATAGAAAAGTATTTAATTGTAAAATTTCATATATCTACATTGAACTCAAAAAGGTCTCATCTATAAAATATCCATATATGTTCCAGGAGAGAACAAGAATAATTTCTAACTTGTATGTTAAAGATAATTAAAAGACGAAAGTTATATGTTAATGTTATTAGACAAAGATGCCTAAACATCAGAAATTCCATAAGTCTGAAAACTGACAAAAAGAAACCTGTGTGCAGCTAGTTTTAAAGTTGTTAGCTTGAGTTTGCAGCACCAGACTAGCTAGCACAACATATGGAGCTCAGTGAGCTTAATTACTTAATAAAAGATAATTGGATGGAAAGACAAGATAAAGTTAAAGAATTGGATGAAAGTGGGAGTTTTCTCTTCCCTTTTAGAGTAGTTTTTCTTAACTGAAGGAACACAAATTCCCTTTTAGAGTAGTTTTTCTTAACTGAATAATTTAAAATAAGTATGAACAAAATATGTGAAGCAACATTCCTTGTACCATGTGAGTGGGGTGGGGACAATGTGTGAGAGCACTGATAGTTCTCACAGAAAAAGAAAAGACAAACATTTGTTGAACAAGATAAGGAACATAATTCTAAACCACATTTCACTGTATTGAAACCTCTCCTTATTCATTTAATGATTCTGAACACCAGTAAGAAAAAGAAGAGCTCTTGATTTATTATTGCCAGCTATTGTTGTAGGCAAACAGAAGCATATTAACCCTTGGTAGCACAGTTAACAAAATTACCATGAGACAAAAGTATTAGTGCACTTTCCCCATGTTAATACCTGCTCACTGAACTAAGCTTTTTCAGTTAGTTCAGTAGCTAGGGCAGCAGCTTGAGGATAATTTTTCAACACCCTTTTACTAATTGCATGACCTAACCCTTAGTTACATGTCTCTTAATTATTAAGGCCTCAGCCAACCTTTTTTTAAAGGCATTCTGTCTTTAAAGAAAATGTCTGCTTCAGAGTGAGCCAGTTAGTTTTCTTTTGTCTAATCTATAAATTTAATAGGACAAAATGAAATGTAGACACTGTATGTGTTCTTTTTTAAGTGATACTAGAAAGTCAGAACTTTCCATAGTATTGCTGCAGTTCACCATTCAATCAAAAAGCCTGACAAAGGCTTAGAGAAAATGGCCAGGGATGACAGGGTCATTATGGAAAAACAAAGGGAGTGAGAGTCAGTCAAAAAGCTTGGCTCTTTACTGAGGGCTGCTAACTACCAAGCTATCGATTCAAGAAATGGAGATCAAATTATGCATGGTTGTTCCTGTTGTAAAGCTGGTTTTAATTAGTAACCCTTAAGGGTTCCAACCAGTGGCTAGAGAATGAGATGAAAAAATATTGCTAAGTAAGTGACTGAAATTTATGGCAGAAAGAAACCATCACACTGGAAAGCGATTTATGATATAGCTCAACCTAAGAACATATCCATAAAAATGTATCTAATTACCAAATCCCTAAAAATCCTGGCAACACATAATCAAGTGGCTTATCATTTGTGCAGAAAAATTTTACACAAAACTTTGAGGCAGAATGACTACCTGTTTACAGGAATGGCTTAGACACACTGGGATTTAGGATTCATTTCAACAGGCTATCAAGGTCATTTCAATAGGAAAGAATACCCAGTAGCAAAAGTTCTGGGAAAACAAATTGTATATTCGTGCCATTTTTTGTCAAACAGTGGTACATTACAAGCATTCTACCATCTTCAGGGAAGGTAATTTAATCTGGGAAACTTCTCATGTGTATTATATCGATCCTTTAGAACAAACACCTGGATGGTGGAAACACATCCTTAAAAGAGCAGAAATAGTGGTGTAGGGAATGTGTTCCCTGCCTAAGCTACTACTGGTCTCACAACTGTTACTGCTTTAAGTCAGTGGTTTGCTACTTTTCCCTTATCCAGAGAAACACAATCTTATAATGAATAACATTTTAAGAATAAAGTAGGACAAGCTTGGTGTGTTTCAAATGTTGTACCATGGATTTTCTGCCTACTGTATCAACCTCAAAATAACATGACAGTAGATAGATGGAATGAACTACTAAACCAGCAGCTACACAAGAATGAATCTGTTAATACTGTATGTGGAGATCCTATCTGTGAAAACGTCTAAGATGGCTACACAAGTGACAACCCCCCCCAAGAAGAACCATAGATAAGGGATTCATATCAGTAGCTGCTCAAATTCTTGTTCAAACAGAAGTAAAACTCTCTTGAAATCTGTAAAATGATATTGCAGTTAAATATCCACCTCAAGGGTTATCTGTGTCCCTCTCCTTTTACAATGAAAAAGGGAACAAGTTAACTACAACTGAGATTTGGATTATGTCCAAGATCTCACTGTCCTTACCACATCACCATGACAACACTGTTAATTGGAACATATACCCAAAAATTGTCTCTAACAGATCCTGCCTTTTAACGTTGCCCATGGCACAACTCAGGTACCGCAGATCAGTCATAACTCAACTTCGAAACCAGCTACAGAAGGAATATCATCTGCAACACCACAAGGGTGAGTACTGACAGCAGGTAATAATATTACATTAATCCTAAATTCTAAATTTAACCTGAATTTAACTATATGTAGTAATACTGGATGTGAAGCTGTACGTGGCTGTGACAACAACAGAGTGAAATGGGCACTGCTGGCATGTAAGGCAAGTAATCATGCACTAGTGGACCACAAAAATTATGGCAACTGTTCACAATGAGAAAACAATACATGTCAGTTTTTTCATAAACATTCCGAAAAATCGCTGTGCAAGTCAATGTAAATGGACAAAATTAAGCTACCAACTGTTCCTGATTACGTAATCTTAAAAAACAATCTGGACAATTTATTAATAAAAGTTCCTTTCACTTAATGCAATTGCATGATGGACAAGAGCCTATGATTATGGTTCCAAAATTAACGACAATGATCGTACATTGAACATTACCAATTTATACACTCCTGCATGGCAGAAAACTGGTACTGACAACAGTGACCATCTCTGTGGTGGTGGCTACAAAGTCATTGACCAATAGGGCAATGACCAAAGAGATATTATTCAAACTCTGTTGGTTGTAATTGGTATATGAATTGAATTAATTTATTACTGAAACCCTAGCAAAAAAATTGTCGGTATTAAGAGAAACTGAAGTCAGGATAACTAGAATGACTTGGAAAATGCTTAAAGGAAAGAAAAGTAAAAATATGGTAATAATGATCACACTGCTCATGTTAAAGTCTGACATATGCTGAGAGCAGTGTCACTAGGTCAATGGGAGAGCAGCATGTATATAGAACACAGTGGATAGGGACAGATAAGGGCTATCACCTGCAGCCATCATCTCCTGCATCTTCAAAATGTAACTACTTGACAGTCTCTTTAGAATCTGCTAACTCATGGAAACGCTATAGACTAAACTTCTGACCTGGAAAGTGTAAATGCCTAAGCTTATTCCTAAAGTTTTTGAAGCAGACCCAACAGCAGGCAGACTTTTGAGACTTTTGCGCTTGTCGGTGTGATATGAGGGGCACTCACACCATGATGGAGAAGACAAAATGAGCACTCTCACCAACAGTTTGGTAACCAATTTGAGAAAATATGATTTAGAGAACTCATAAGTTAGAGAGTTTGTGAATTAGTGAAATAATAAATTAGTGAGTTCATGTGTTGTACCAGTCTGTACAAAGATGATTCCACCACTGTTTGATGTCTTTGCATGTTTTGGTGGGGTTTTCTGAGGCAGAGTATTTCATATTTTTTTATGTTTTTTTTTCTAATGAGGTCATAAGCTCATAAAATTAATTTTAATTCACAAAGTACACTGTGCCGTAAATTTGGAAGATCCAAAGAGACCATGCAGATTATCGTATGCAGATTATCACAATTCCATGAAAATGAAAAGATAGTGATTTCAAGACTTTTCAATGCACAGCCAAAGATGATTCTGTTTATTTTTTTCCACAGTTATAAATCATAACAATATTAAACCATATGTTATATTTTTAAGCTGTTTATATTGTTTCCAAACACTGTATTCCTTACATGTGTCATAACTAAAAATAAGTCAAAAATGGCCTGAAGAGACAAATAATGCAAATTATTTACTTCCTGTTGGAAGTTATGTGATAATTTTTTCCTCCTATTTATATTTCTCTAGCTTCCTTTTAATATCAAAATATCAATACAAACCTAATTTATTTCCAAATCCTGCTTTATTTACTTCTCATGTCCAGTAACTAAAAACACTTATGCTATGAAAATAATAAAAAATAAAGTTATGTTTCTAACTTCCCAAAGATAAATATTTATGGGTTTCTGAGGTTTTGTTTCAGTGAGGGTTTTTTTGGGTTTTTTTGTCCAAACATGAAATCTTAGAAGTGTCTGAAAGAAAATGGTTTTCTTACCACATCAGTTCAGACAGTATGGATTGTTAAGTGAATCTATGAGATCAAATGAAATCACGATTCATTAATACCCTGATACACACAATTAAAATTATGCAACCATGTCTTCCTTCTGTAATGTATCCTCAGCCTGAATTTTTGAAGTGTAAGAGACAATGGGAGGCCTAAATCCTAATTTCCAAGTTCTTTAGTTTTCAAAGTTCCTAAAGAACAGGAATGTTTTAATCAAAAAAATGATAGAACTGAAAGAGAAAAAAAACCAAAATATTTAGACCGGTTGAGAGGAAGCAGTAAAGAGAGGAGTGCTGAGTAGTCTTCTATGTTTCCTATAGGACCAAATATATAATATTGGGAAAAGTGAATTTCACTATTTTCCTCCTTATTTCATTATGCTATAAACACCTTTGCCTTTAAAACAAATAAATAAATCTCAGGAGATGTTAAAAAGTCCAGAGGCAGTAAAAAGAGTAGGATCAAATATCAGTAAGCACTCAATAGTAGAATCTATGCAAAAAATGGAGTAAATGGAGTCAGACTTCATGTTTGAATTGATCAACACTAAATGATGAGAGAGAATAATGTGACTGAGAGAGAGAAGGCAAAAATGAGACCCACATTTCAACTTGTCTTTCTATTGAAAAATCCATAAATAAGGCTTGTTAACTGCTCTATCAGACCTAAAAAGTTCAATACCAGAAAGTAACTTCAGGAAAGTGGCATTTCTGCAGGGAAAATTGCATTTTACTATCATATAAAACTTTGTGACAGACAAGGTGTTTCTGAAGTACCCCCAGAAAGTACATTATTATATTAGCTGTCCATGTATAGCTAAATTCCCAGGAGAAGAGGCAAAGGATGAGCATAGTAAAGATAGTACTGAAAGACAATAAACCACAGACGGAGTAATAAGTGAAACGAGGACTCAGAAATGGCTTAATCTTTTTTTTTCTGGTTTAGTCAGACTATCCAGAAACCAAAGGAAAAGAAAGCAATTACCATAATGTTGAAATAAGCATTTTACACTATACAACAGTACTAAGTATACTGCTACCTGATATTCCAGTATTCATTGTAATAAACAAAAATTCTCTGACTCCAGAGGAAGAATTCTTTCTACTACTAACATAGTTTGCTTCTCCTGAAGGTTTTAATAATTCACATGAAGACATGTAGGTTAAAAGTACATATCTATCATTTATAATTTTACAAAAAGAAATATGAAGTAGCCTTTTTTCAAGTAGAAAAAAAAGTGACCCTGAGGGTGGCCATGATAGTCCCATTGCCAGTTTATTCTCATTTGCTATCCTTTCCCATAACTTACTCCTTTGAAATAAGATTTACAATTCCAAACGTAAGTAGTCTTGTTCATTTCAGAGAAAATAAAATCTCTAGTGTTACAGAAATTCTTTTGAATCAAAGGCATGCTACGTAGAAGTCTTGAGTAAGATGCTCTGAGCAAGGTGGATGGATCAGATGATCTCAGAGGTCCCCTCTAACCTCAGCCGTTCCATGATTCTCTGAGCAGTGTGATTTCTGAGGAGTTCTGCCTGTTACTTCCAGTTGTTGCCATAACAATCAGGAATTGAGAGGAAATGAAGATAATAAATTGTGAATCTCAGAATATATAACTTTTAGCCAAATGGTTCACAAAACACCGTGTAAGTAGAGAAGGCCATAAGAAATAAACCAGTTTTGAAACAATACTGAACTGCCTAGAAGCAGCAATTGTGCACTGTTGTCAAGAACCAGCTGTAAGGCACATGGAAAAAGAAGAAAGAAGGCTTTATCCCCGTAAATCTGTTCTGCCAACAGACACTGAGAACATGAGAGCACTGTGTGTGAAAGAAAAGGGTGAACAAGATAATCAAGTATTTTCAGATACTTCCCAGGCTGATGGTCAGTTCTATGCACAGGTGGAAACAATCCAGAAAAAAATATGCCTGTAACAGCAACTATTAGTGACTTGCAGGAAGCGTTTACTTCTCCATGAAAAATTTTGTATTTGGACTGATGCCTTTATTGAAATGAATACCTTTACTGTAACTCATCTAACCATGAGATATTATATATTTCTCTCAATGTGTGAGTTGCTTCTGTAAAATATAGTGGCAACTTTCTATGCTAATAGAACTTGACCACAGAAGAGGTAAAACTAGCATGGTTAAAAGCTTTTAAGACTGACCATTTTTTTTCTTTCCACTGAACAAAAACACCCCTAGGTAAAGAGAATTTGTTCTACTGAGTTACATTAAGACATAAGGTACCAACAATTAAAAGCAGTAAATTAGGACAAGAATTCTTCCACAGCAAATCTTACATTATTGTTGCCAATGGTGGGTGGTCTTAAAGGTTCTTGCTCAAAATGAAATGCTGTAATTCTCTTTGAAAAGGGATGCACCAGAAAAGAACTTGGTCCACTTGTCTGTGGTCCTATGTATTGTTTTTTTCTTTTTCATTTTGACCATTTTCTCCCCCATGTCTCAAAATTCACTTTAAGGTAAAATCCTCTTCACTGTTTCAATTAGTTTTAAAACACAGGCAGCAGTCACAAGTATTGAGGCCATGTTGCTGAGAACACAGCTGCGTTGGGCAGGACACGTCTCCAGGATGAAGGACCACCGCCTCCCTAAGATCTTGCTTTATGGTGAACTTGCCACAGCTGCTGCAAGAGGGGAGCCCCAAAGAGAAGATACAAGGACTCCCCGAAACAACATCTCAGCCTTGGCCATATTGATCAACATCATAACTGGTCTACTCTGGCCTCAAATCGGGAGGCCTGGAGACACACCATCTATAACACTGCGGATGCTTTTGAGAAAGCACATAGGATCACCCTTGAGGAGAAAAGACAACACAGAAAGAATCGTGCCTTGCAGAATATGTCATCTAAGGAGTCTTTCTGCTGTGCCTTTTGCAACCAGTCATGCCTATCTCGGATTGACCTTTTTAGTCACCAATGCGCTTGTGACAAACGCGGGTAGAACCCTTCCCAAATCTTTGTTCGCGAAGCCCAGCCATGAATATCTTACATAATATTATACAGACTATATACACTGTGTACATACTATATATACATACTGTAGACATACACATTCATAAAAAAGACAACTTGGAAGGTAGTCAGATTCCAGTAAATGTAAACAGATGTTACTCTTTCTTTCCTTTTTTTGTCTGCCGCTTTCAATAAACTCTAACCAGTTCAGATACTATTTCTTCAGGATGAGAACCAGTATTATATACTTACTCTGATTTAGGTCTATTCGTTAATACAAGCTATTACGTATCCTTGCAACATCTTTCAAATCTTTTGCAGAGACAAGTTGATATTTTTTCACATCTTTGAAGTTGTATTCAAATCCTTAGGGTTAAATATGAGTAATATAAATATTTATACATAGAGATGTTGTCATTTAATACCCACAAAGCCAAAAGAAGTTCTGAAGTACTTATTTAAACATAATTTATAGTAACTTCATTTCCTCAAGAATTTTTCATTTGATTACAAACTTTCATAATAGATCAACTATAATTTTTATACATTTGAGTCTGTAGAATTGATACTCATTCCTCAGTCACTACATATGAAAAAATATATTGTATAATCAGACTACACAGGAAGGGATGGGAGTGTGTATGAAATGAACAATTTTCCCAGACAGTCTCAAACAGAATTAAGTACTAAGCAAAAGCTAAACCAAGCTTAATCTGATTTAATTATGTAGCTATGGCTTTTGAGACACAACAGTTTTCTTGGCTAGCTGCCCTTTGAGATTGTTTATCACCTTTAATTAGGATATGATCAATAAAAAAAAGAGGCAAAATAAATTTCCTAGGTAATTAGGATAAGTATGAACTGTCAAATTTTTAGATTTTTTCAGGGTAACCAACTTACAAACAGGTCTACAAAACCTAGTGTAAACTTCTGAACTAAACAAGTAGCCAAGTCCCCTAAATTCCAATCTAGTCTCATTGATTCTATGTGGAGATTGGTTTTCGTATGGAATATATTGCCTGAATGATGCTCTGTGTGACTATTAGGAATGACAAGCTATGAATAATAATCTGAATAATAACTTCAACTGATAACGAATTCAGAGTGTATTTAATATAAGACTATGGTAATTCATACAAATTAATTCATATCAGTTAAATATCTGGTCTAATAGGAGTCTCCTGAATAGCATAGAGAGATTTCTTTAGAACAATAGTATTTGTACTCAAACTTGAAATAGATATTGCTTCAGAAGAATAGTGTTCATATTAGTTAATACTATTTCACTATACTGAAACACACCTTTTTAATGCTTATGGCTAAAGATGCAAGTGAACTCTGTGTGATTTATGAAAACACCTGTAGGTATCCTATTTTTCAGGCACAATGAGAGTTGCTCTTAATCACATTAAAATGGTATCTGTTTTTTTGTTTGGTTTGGTTTTGGTTTTCAGAAGTTCCACAGCTAAGGTAAAGAATAACCAAGTGCATGAGTCTTACTCCTCTGTTTCCATAGAAAGCAGAGTAAGTTAGTTTCAGTGAGTGTTAACGTGACAATTTTTTACCCATATTGAAATGAACTGCAGTGCTAAAGGGGTCATAGACCCTTTACAGGGAACAAGGAAGCTAAGAAAGGTAACTTTTTGCACCACTCAGCTCAGTTACAACAGAGCCAGTTATCAGTCAACAACAGAGAATCTGAAAAGTCTCCACACAATCCAAGTTGTCAGTATGTTATCACAGAATATGCAATTCAGTCAGCACACACATGCACTATCTGGCTTAAACTGACAGACGGCCCTTCAACATGACATAGAAGAGCATCTTTCGTAGATTTGCTCTGAGCTTTTCAGAAAGAGGGAAGACTCCAGAAATGCAGGGAAATAATATTCAAGACATACATCCTCCACAAGGTTAGACCTGCCTTTGAGCATGTGATTCATAATTGGTTTTAGAAGACTTTAAAATTTGCAAGCATTAAAGCCAGTTGTAAGTTAAAAGTGAAAGAAGACAAGAAATCTAAAAACATCTCATTCAGCTGGTCATTTTCATCCAGGGTGTTTGTTAAAAAATTTAAGATACATTAGATATCAATATTTGCAAGTAAGCTATAAATAAGCTTACAACACACTATTTAGACCAAAGACAATTTTATCATGTTGCATTCCCAATGATAAAATTCCTTTCCCAATTATTGATAATATTAGCATTCTACTATTTACTGTTTTATTTATTTATGTTTAAAAGCCAAATTAATCTCTTTGTGAGAACAACTGTAAGTTCTTATTGGGTATAGTTGAGGAGGCTCAGCTACCTCCAAATGGTGCTGAGGACTTCACAGATCTGTGGGGTTTTTTTCTCACATTTTTCAGATTGAGCTACAGATCAGGTCAGCTGTTCTTCTTTCATTCTCAAAATGAAGTTGAAAAAGGCAACTGAAGACAAACGTTATCCAGTCTGAAGAGCATTTTACTGAACAGGTAAATGTTCAGATGCAATATTAAAACCTGTCAATCCAAACAGTAGAGGTCACTTAAATGCAGAGAAGCTTCATAATTTAGACAAAAATGATGACAATTTTATTTTCTAGAGTTTATATCACATTTCTAACAACTTCTTTTATGTTACTCAGTTGGAAAGATTGTTTGGATTGGATAGCTTCACTTTCATTTACAGGTGCTTTTTTACTTACTAACAAAACAACACTGAGGTGGATGGTTTGTTTTTTTTCCAAAGTGTGAAGATGTAATAGTATATCCCTGAAAAAGTTAAGTTTCTAGTCCTTGCTCATACATTGAGAAATTCTTCAGGCTTTTAAAACTCTTGACAGTATCTTAAAACCATATGCTTTATGGTATGAGAGATCAGGAACTGTCTTGTTAGAGTTGAAATCATTTATGATACTTTCTTATTCAAAACATGACCTACTTTCAAAAAGAAATTTCATAACACTGGGAGTTGGGGAAACTAATCACAGATATCTGAAACTTTGTCTCAGATGACAACATAAAACATTCCAATGCTTATTAGGACACAAAACATTTTTTCTTCAAAACACTGCTCAATCTGGAAACAAGTGATTTTCCCACCCACATAAGCAGACAAGTAAGAATGCTGATGAATATCATGCTTTCCCTGGGTCAGAGCATATCCCTTTGATTTGTTCAACTACTCTGATATAGTTGCATCAGAATTAACAATTCTGTTCTGCAGAGATGTTCTCAGTTTTATCAGAACAATTTTAGAAGCAATCTTTTCTATAATTATGTCTCTGAAGAATATTCTTTACAAATAGATTGTTACTTGGACATTTAAATGTAATTATTCTTGATTTTTCTTAAATATTTTAGTATTTTAACACCATCTTATGTCTTTCAACAGCTCAAGGACTCCTTTAATACTGCAAGATACCATCCTGTGTTGACTCCAAATTCAGTAAGTCTTCTCTGAGGGAAAAAAAACTTAAGAAATAATTCATATTGTCGCTCTAACCATGATTCCAGAGTTGTTAGACTAGTCACATAAAATAAATCACAAAGTACCTTCTGTTGCATCCTAGAGGTCACTTAAATGCATAGAGAAGAATCTCTATTTTTTTCTCTCAGTGACCACTCACTGTAGGGCAACGAGTACTCCCAATAAAAGTGAAGAAATTAATTGTATAAGTGGTGGTTATTCAGCCTGACTCTTTCAGTATACATTCTTTTGAATATTGTCCTTTAGACAGAAGGGAAGCTGGTATCCTTTTGCCAACATGGATACCTACAAAAGTTATGGAGAAAACTTCAAGTCAACTGAAAATACATTTTAAAAAAAATAATCAAAACAATAGGAACTTTCATGGCATTTCCTCTCTGGTATTCCTCCAGTAATGTGATTGACAATAAATAAGACTGGATTTGGCATAAACAGAGTCTCATTTAACCCGATGTAAATCAGACCAAGATTACTCAAATCAGCATGAGCAGAGAATCAAGCTGTTCAGGGAGGATCATTTTCACAATAAACCAGTCTATTGAAGATTATTGGTTGAATTAATAAGGGAATAGCAGCGAAAGCAGCCTTTGCTTAGAGACCTGCTTTTTCAAAGGAAAGATGAATATTGTTTCTAGCAGATTTAACAGGATATTAATACCAAGATAATGTGGTTACTATATATTGATATTCCTGTATGTTATCCCAGTTAAATAAAAAGTAAACCTCTGTTGTACAATTATATTAATACCACATTAAAATACCCAGGGGGAAGAAAATGGGGTTTCTAACTATGTGGAAAAAAAGCCAAATAAGGGTCTTTACAAATGAAGTGGACTATTAATAACAGTAAAACTATTATTTAGAAGCTAATTTGCCTAATTTTTTAGTTATATAGAAAACTTAACAGACATCATTGTAACTGCAATAAATATCTCTTTGTTTGGGGATGCAGGAAAATCTTTGACATTAAAGTAGCCCTTATGAAATTGTGAGATTAATGTTCAGTTTTCAATTAGCACTGTAACTCACTGATTTAAGGGGAGTGGAAGATTCAAAGCTGAGAAAGAAGTGAAGAGTAAGAGCAAGGAAGCTAGTGAATAGAAAATCATTAAAGAGGATGGACACCAAGAGTTTACAGGAATATAAGAAGAAAGTGGTATTTAAATAAAAATAATACATACTTCATTGTAAGAACATTTTATGGGCAACAAAAATCTATATTTGCACTAGAATTTTTTCCTGATAGCATGTTGCCTTAAATGTCCATATGTTCTTGTTAACTATATATATAGGAAAAGGTTAAAATAAAACTTGTTTAATAAAAGTGGAAATAGATATGCTTTTTTATTCTGAAAAACTATTTGGAAAAGAAAAAATTATTTTCTTTTTGTTAAATTTAGCAGATTCTAATGGAATAAAGGCTATCAATATAGAATTGTTATTGTGGGTAACGCTTGTCTCTTCAACTCACAGAAGAGTCAGCTAGTAGAATATATAAGAAAAAATTCTTTATTTGAGGGTGATGAGGAACTGGAACAGGTTGCCTTGAGAAGCTGTGAATGCCCCATCCCTGGAAATGTTCAAGGTCAGGTTGGATGGGGCCCTGAGCAGCCCCAACTACTGGGAATTGTCTCTGCCTGTATCACGAGGGTTGGAAGTAGATGATCTTTAAGGTCTCTTCCGACCCAAACCATTCTGTGAATCTATGATTCCATCAATGTCAATTGATACACTTTAAACAATACCAAGATCTACCCCTCTTGGTGTTGAAGTCAATGACAGTGTTTTAAGTCTGTTCATTACCAGCTGTTTTAGTGTATTCATTTTCAAGTGATTTATTCTTCAAATCTACCCAAGATTGATATTAGTACTTTATATTTAAGGTGAAAGAGTGGCCTCAATTCAAAATTTCTACATACAAATACATAAAAAAAGACTGACAACTAATTTCACATTTTTCACTAGTTTTTTGTAGATATCTCTGGAAGCGATACAACTAGTTCTATAAATGACGCCTAACATATTTTGGAAATCCATCTATCTTCATTTTATTACTCAAAGAACTGCATTCAGAAACTCAAAAGTAATTTTTCTAGCATAGGTAGTCTAAAACAAAGCTAGGATTCTAGCCATAGGACTATTTATAACAGAGTCTGCTTCATAAAAGGGTTTTAAGAATCAGTGAGAACTATGATAAACAAAATGCAACTATCTACATAGTCCATAGGAAACCTATTCGTACTACTTGTTATATATACTTACTGAACTCATCAACATTAATTTTGGAATTTGACCCTTGTTCTCATTGGTGATGGATCATCCACACTCTCATACCATCTCCGTTACTTGACTTTGAAAAAAATGACGAACTAAATATCTCTGTCCAATATCAACAAATCAGAGTATGAATAAACATGTTTCATTGCATTAGAATAGTATCATATAGCTAAGAATGCACTTCTTTCTTATCCCATCTTCAGATATTTTCTGAAGGAAGTCAGGATTTTACAACTCATTATTGAGTTTTATAACTTATGAAAATAGAAACACTGTGTAAACACTGCCTTCTAAATAAAAATTGCAGTATGAACTTCTGCAAACTCCTAACAGTATTCTCACTACACTTCTATCCATAATACTGATACTTATTAAAAGGTAACAAAGATTTCATTTCACAAAGTAATTTAAAAAAGGGTTTTAGTATTAAAAGAGTATAATCCTTGAAATTTCTGCATTTATACTAATTTATAAATGAAAAATAAGAAATAACTATGAAAAATTTGAAAAATTACCTGATTAAGTAAGGATTTGAAGAACAAGCTATATTTAATGGGGTGTTAATACTAATACTATCTAATAGACAGAAGAGAAAAATCTAGTTAGATATAACTTAGCCACATACTTCCAATACTGCTTTCTGATCTTCAGTACTTTTGCTGGGTATTTCAGATTATTTTCCTCCTTACCATCAACCTGATAGTAACTCATGCTTTGTCCCTGAAGAGAAATATAGAAATTAAACATTAAACCCACAAGCTTAAGACCCCTTACCCTCTGAGTTTTCTGGGCTCCTCTTGCTTCTCAGTGTTACAGACACATGTGTAAACAACTGAATTTCCTGCATCCTTTTCTCATCTGCACTGTACTGGGACTTGGCCAATTGGATTATTTACAGCATTAAGGCCATTCCACAGTAACTTGAAAAAGATTCTCATTGGTCAGACATTATCAAAACTAAAACCACATTTTTCTTTTAAGTAAAGTAATTTACAGAAAATAAAACTTTTTGACATACTGTTCTTCACTGAGCATTACATATTTATTTTTTTTGCCCCCCCCTTCCCTTTCTAAACTGAAGACTGTGAACTGAGTCCCCCAAATATTATGTATAAAATGAAATTAGTTATTTGAATCACAGTACTTAAGCAGAGGTATTAGTACCCAACCAAATTGAGTGGATTCTTAAACCACTACTTGCTCTTAGTATACCTCCTGAGTTTTCAATATCTTATTATAAGACTAAGTTTTTAGTCAGCTAGATGATATATGGTCCTGCAAATACATGCATTTTCATAATTAACTCAGCAATTAGCCAGGGGCTGTTGGACATTATTATGAAAAACTCTAGATTATGAGAGATACGAAAAGACCATGGTGAGGAAACTTGAAAAAAATATAGACTTTGAAAAGCTCATTTTGCAATAAAATTTATGGTTACATATTAAAATAGAAGGTAAGGAATGTTTCCTTCCAGAATACAAGCTTCAAGATTTTTGTAACTGACATGACAACATATGACACCACTGTCCCAAGGCTGATATCACAGGCCACCAAAACAGTAGGTCCTCAAGACATAAAACTGATCTAGTTAGACACAGCTGAAATGATTTGCCATAGGTGTGAAAAGCTAAATATTTCTCATTAAAACAAAAAAGCCCTCATAATATACAGAACACTGACAGCTCCTATGTCACAATCTCGGAGAAGCCAGATTTCCTTTCTCCTAGCTTTAACGGACATAGCTCTACTTCTGTATTAACATCACAACACTTTTAGCAGCAATATAGCAGGTAGTCTTTTCATCATGAATAGTAGCTATAGCTACAGGACTCTTCTCTTGTTTGATACTTAGACTTTTTAAATTTTTTTTAAATTTATTTTCAGGAAATGAACAAGCAAATCCTCTCACTCTCATCAATTACACGGGTATTCTGTGAGTTCCATGACTCACAAAATCTATTCCACTCCCAGGAGACAAAAGACATTCATTAAAATAGGTAAAACAAAACAAAACAAAAAAACTAAACCCAAACCCACCCAGACATATATTAAAAATACCCCAAAAACCAAAAGCCCCAAAACAAAGCAAAAATCCCCCAAAAGCCTGAGGAAAAAATGACTCCACACAAAACAACCCCAAACTAAAGCAAAAAAAAAAAACCAAACCCAACCTAAACCCCACAATAAAACCAAACCACAAGTCTGTATCAAATTAAAAAGAAACAAAAAAAAAAACCTCAATCCAACAAAACCCAAATCCAAAAATTAAAATAAAGCAATAGCTGTTTTATGCCTCTTCCATGGCTTCTTTAGCAACTACATAGATTTCATCTCCCACCAGAATACTCTCTGGCTACATTCCATTATCCCTACTTTAGGAAATCTCTTCACATTTTAGAAATCAAATTATACACACATCATAACTTAGCCATTATGTTATTCACTTGTAACTATTCACATTTAAACTCATCCATGGCATTCACTTTCCACCATTTTTCACTTACTACAATCTCTGAATGCAGAGGGTAGTTGGCCTAGAACAGGCTCCCCAGGGAAGTTGTCAGAGCACCAAGCCCGACAGAGCTCAAGAAGCATTTGGATAATACTCTCAGGCACATAGTATGACTCTTGGGGATGGTCCTGTGCAGGGTTAAGGGTTGGACTCCATGACCCTTGTGGATCCCTTCTAACTCAGCATATTCTGTGACTCTGTGAACCAAAAATCAGCTTCTATTCTGTTACATTCTGTAGTCATCACCAATTCTTGGAGGAATCTTTATTTTGTATCATTGTAAAAGATACATTCAAATTTAATTAAAAAATTATACTGTCAGTTTGGGAAGTTACTATATGAATTGGGTTTTCTAAACTTTGATAAAAACTATCATTGACTTTGATGAGAGAATCAAATTAAAAAAAAAAAGTAAAAATCAAAACTCAGCAAACTCAAAAGCTTTCCAAACTAAGTAAGTATCTGAATTCCCTCCATGAATCCAGGGAATTACCAGGGAAATTACTCTGAGATACTATTAGGGAAAGGCAGGAAGGAACCTGACACACCTATGGTGCTACATTTGATAAGCAATTGTAAATGTTTATTGAAAAAAATAAGTGGAATAGTTAGGTATTTTTGTATTTTTACTTGGAAATATATTCTTCCTTTTCAGTCTCATTTGACCACTGACCTTGCTTTGGGTCACCGTAATAATTGTGGAAAAGACATTGCCAAAAGCAAGCTTGCTAACACTTGTCCTCCACTTAGGGAACTGAATTGTCTTCCTAGAAGTCTCTGAGTATGTAAACAATTCTTAGTTCATACTAAGAACATTCATACGTTCATCAAGAGAATGAGACTCTGGTCACTATTTTTGTAAGAAAATTTTACTGAGAAAACATGAAAAATACTATAGATAGCACCAAAAATCTAGAACATGTGTTTTCATACATGGCTTTAGTTGTAAACTCTAGTGTTGCACCCCTGTTTAGAGTGGGTTAGTATCCCTTCACTTTGAGTACATTTGAACTTTGGCAGCATGCCTGACCTGCTTTTTTCAAGATCCATAGAGAAGCATTAAGAGAACATGAAAGCCAAATTCCGAATTTTTAAATGTCAAGACTCATCCCTTTGGGGTCACAAAGGAAGAGACCAGATCCTTTTTAGGATTATTGAGCCAATGAAGAAGATTAAATAATTTGTCTCAGAGGAAAAAGCTAGAGCAAGTCTTTTTCAAAACATAGAATATTTACTGCATTGATGCAATTTCCTTAGCAGATACAAGAAATTAAATTACATTACTATTAAAGCCAAAAGCAATAAAGTACTTCAAGTACAAATGGCAATAAATGGCAACATTCCTATTAGGGGAATTGGAAAATTGAGAGGGGTATGAAGCACTAAAATTGTAACCTTTTGAATTGTAACATTTTGAAGTTGAGTTTCCTCAAGTGTTCTCAAAACACATATAAATACTCAGTTGTCTGTTCAGGAGACTAACTTTTAGTTTTACTATTTCATATTATTCCACACAATTTCAGACAAGTGAAACAATAAACACCACAATGCTTTTGAAAGTATAAGGATAGGAGGTCATCCCTTACCGTACCTCAACCCAGACATGCTTCCTTAGATGATGAAAACACATAGAAGACAATTTGACACAGAAGGTACTTCCAAGGCCTGAAGAAGAAAATGGGGACAAAAAATGTCATGTGATTTTGAATCCCATCTCTCCAGCAGCAAAAGTGAAGCCCAAACTTATATAACAAAAAAGCAAACCTATGAAGATATAGTTAGTTACAGAAAGGATAAAACAGTTAAACAAAACCACCAAAATCTCAATTCATGAGTCTTACGCAGACTACTCTGTGTAAGAAAACATAGCGCAGTTCTGTTTGATACACAGACTAGGAAAAAGACACAGGCTAAATATTTTCTAGAATTTCTCCATAAAATTAGAAATGCAAAAAAGGGATAACATATTTCTCTCATTTTCTTCCAAGTGCTGGCACGTACTAAACAAGTAAACCCAGCAAAGCTTTGCTTTCACAAGGTTTAGATGGGGGAGTGGAGGGAGGGGGATACAGGAATGGCTTCTGTGGGAAGCTGCCAGAAACTTCACCCATGTCTGACAGAGCCAATGCCAACCAGCTCCAGGATGGACACAATGCTGGCCAAGGGCGAGTCCATCACTGATGGTGGTACCCCTCTGTGATAATTGTAGTTAAGGGGGAAAAAGTGCGCTCTGCACAACGGTGATTGCACCCAGGGAGAGGAGTGAGAATATGTGAGAAAAACAGCCCTGCAGACTCCAAGGTCAGTAGAAGGAGAGGCAGGAAGTGCTCCAATCAGTGGAGCAGTTTCCCCTGCAGTCTGTGGTAAAGACCATGGTGAGCCAGGCTGTCTTCTGCAGCCCATTGAGGTCCACGAGGGACCAGAGACATACCTCCAGCCCATGCTGGAGTAGGTGGGATGCCTGAGGGATGCTGTGACCCTGTGGGAAGCCCACACTGGAGCAGTCTCCTGACAGGACATGTGACCCTCTGGAGAGAGGAGTCCACATTGGAGCAGGTTTGCTGACAGGATTTGTGACCCTATGGGAACTCATGCTGGAGCAGTCTGCTCCTGAAGGACTACACCCGTTAGAAAGGGTGGAGCAATTAATCAAGAACTGCTGCCTGTGGGAGAGACTCAAGTTAGAGAAGTTCATTTAGGAGTCCATGCAGACTTCATGTCTCCCATGGGAGGGACCCCACATTGGAGCATGGGAAGAATGTGAGGAGTCCTTCCCCCAAGGAGGAAGGAGCAGGAGAGATAAATGTGATGAACTGACTGTAGCCCCCATTTCCTGTCCTGCTGTGCTGCTTGGGGGAAGGACGTAAAGAATTCAGGAATAAACTTAATCCTGAGAAGAAGGGAGGGGTGGGGAGAAGGTGTTTTTAAAATTTAGTTTAATTTCTCATTACCCTACTCTGACTGGGTTGGTAAGAAATTAAAATAATTTCCCTGAGTTTTCTCTTTTACCCCGATGGTAATTGCTGAGAGATCTCTCTCTGTCCCTGTCTCAATTCATGAGTCTTTCATTGTTTTTTCTTTCGCCTGTCCAGCTGAAGAGGGGAGTGATACAGTGGTTTTAGCACCTGATGTCCAGCCAGGGTTAATCCACAACAACAGGTTACACACAGACGTAACAGGATATCATTAATAAAACCACTTATGCATGTAACACCTCAAACCTAGCTAAATAACTTTCTTAAAAGCAACATCAAACAGTAACGTCTTAAAAAAATTCTTACTTTTATTCTAGCACAGTGATAAAGTATAACAGGAAGAAGTTTGTCCAGAGGTAATAGTTTGCTCAGCTTCTCAGTTTTCAATTCTGACTTCGCTTGTGCAAGTTAGATCAATTCATGGGTGCAAACAGGGATAGCAGATTAATGTAAACAATTTATCCTGTACAGATTCATGCTGCTGATTGAACTTCTCTGCTTATTAGAAGTGAAACAGGAAAAAATACATATTGCATTTGGCTGATGTTGAGCTATTAATATTTTTCAGCTCGGATTGCAGTAGCAAATATGTCGTAAGCAAAGTTGTGGTGAAACTACTTACGTGCTTAAAGATTCTCTGTAAATATAAACTTAACTCTCTGTTTTTCATTACACTCTTTAGTGAAAATTAACATGTAACACCTGAAAATGGATTGCTCATTATAGATAAGTATACTTCAACAAGCCTCAGTTTGGCAGAACTACTCCTGTTTCCCAAAAAGCAGAAATATCAGCTGAGTAGGTTGTAAAAATAGGCTCTAAATTTGAAGATTCCTGTGCATGGGAAGTTATTTCCACATGGTACCAAAATTTGAGTGGTTTATGGTCAAGAAAAAAAAGTAAAATCAGGATTAGTCACCTCAGTTAGTTCAGCTGTTCCTGATTTTATTCCAGGTATCTCCTGACCAATTGATGGTCATTTTTCCAAGGGCATGTAGTAATAGGACAAGGGGTAATGGTTTTAAACTGAAGAAGGGTTGATTTAGATTTAGATATAAGAGAGTGGATTTTTTATGAGGGTGGTGAAATGCTGGAACAGCTTGCCCAAAGTGGTGGTGGATGCCTCACCCTTGGAAACATTCAAGGCCAGGTTGGATGGGGCTCTGAGCAACCTGATCTAGTTGAAGATGTCTCGGCTCATTGCGGGGGAGGGGGTGGGGAGTGGACTAAGTGGCCTGACACTCCAGAAGTTTTAAGATGAGAAATAAAAGTAAAAAAGCAGGAGCAATTGATCTCCTGAGAGATACTTTTTTTTTTTTTACTGAATACCTAAATAAATTTTTCCCCTTCCATACTTTAAAAATAACTCAGCAGCATAGTTTCCAAGTAAAGTTTCAATTAAAATATAATTACAAATTTCTAGTACATCTGATTGGAAAAACGATACTACTATACTTTCATAATTTATATTTATGACTATGGTTTAGTGTTGAAATAATGTAATGTTGAAATAGCAGCAACATAATTTAGAGGAATTTTAAATTAAATCAAATTAAGAATAAATGAGGCATTTTCTTTTTTTTTTGCACTGCCAAACCTTTCATTAAGCACACAGGTGGGATGCTGCTGTGAGGTTTAGATTTGTCCAGGAAAGCAGTGATTTGAAAGACTTGCATATGTGGGTGCAAAGAAGAAAAAGTCTTGGCATGATTTTTCATTTTATCACCTTCAAACACAAAAGTCTGACTTTGAATGAATCAGTACTAATCAATGCATTCATATAAAAGATAACAAGTAATTTCTACATATATTTCTGATAAAAAATTGGAAAGGTCCCACACTAAAATAATTACGAAGCTTCACAGTTTCAGGAAAAATATATTCTTTGATGAATCTTTCATATGCTCAGATTTCTCAGTTTTTCCTCCTCAGATATCAATTCTAAAATAAATATATTTTTTTGGAAATGCTTGAAAAATACTGCAATGAAGTGTACAAGAAGTATCTTGTTGGAAGTGTATCTTTCAACATCCCCTTGAGAAGGCTGCAGAATGAGGCACTACTTTGTATGCTTAGAATATGGCTGCTATTAATAAGTACAGCATTAGAAACAACCTTTTCTTCCCCCTGTCCACCCTCATATCCTAAGAATAACAGTGTCTTCCACAAGAATACCGCTACTCAAGATAGCAGATTGATACAGCAACGTGAGGTGACTAGTGTTTCATCAGACCACACCTGAAGCAGGGAAGATGTCTGAAATTGTGCTATAAACACTGTCTATCCCATTCTGAAAAAACAATTGTTTCCAATTTTTCACATTAATAATTTTCCATTCTAATCTAAAAGTAGTTATTTCTTTTACTAGAATAACATTACTGCCTGTATTCAACATTCAAACAGCAACAGTCATTGCCACAAAAACTTTAATCACTGTAAAACAGTTACTGAGCTAAAAAGCAATGGTTTATTCATTTTTACATGCAACACTATCTCTCTGTAAGACTGCCATTCTCAATAATGAAAACATCTTGTATCTTCAGCATTTTAAGTGACAATATTTGGCAAGATGGAAGCTTCTATGTTATTAATAAAAAGAATGTTTTCATTTAGGTTTGAATATCTGGACTTCATCTGTATCTATTTCAGAAAAGAAGCTATCATAATTTGGTCTTTGAAGCATCAGATTATAAATAACATCCAAAGAAAGATGTGTTCCTGTTTTTTTTTTCCTGTAGCCCAAAACTAAGATGAACATTAGTGGCATATAGATGTTGAAAGTTACTCTGTTAGTTCTACTTATAGGTCAACTGCAGTTAAAGAGGCCTTAAAAAGCAAGAACATCTTTAAGATCTTGCTCCACACTCTTGCGATTACTTTGATTAGGTTAGTCGTCCTTTCCCAGGATTAAATGAGAATTGGAACCCAGAGCACATTTCTATGTAGAAAGTCAAACATGTGCCTGTTTATTTTTTGTTTGTTTGTTTGTTTGTTTTGGATAGGATCAGTGTAATTTTGGTTGGTTTGGTTTGCAAGAATCTCTTCTTGCAAACTTTTACTCTGTTTTTTGTTAACCTGTTACTGTTAGAAAAATCAATCACAGTTTCAAAACAAATATTAATAATCACCTAAGACTATTATATATAACATAAGAGAGTACCACAAAGAGACATACACCACTTCCAATAATATTACTAAAAAGTATTAGGGGAAAAAGCAACAACGACAACAAAAAAACCCCACTAGTCTTGGCACAGTGTCAGGCAAATGTCTTGAATTAAAGTTGTGGTGCAAATCACTTTCAGTCATGACAACAGGAACAGTATTTGTGAATGTATTTGCATGTTACAAATAGTCTGCAAGTACTACACCAGTCCTTGCACTAGAATTGGCTGTAAATGAGAGCTGACATTAATCTAAAGACACCAATCTTTTTTATAGTTTAAAATATCATCTTACTAAAAATATTATGCACAATTTTTCAGGCTCTTTCCGTATAATCTCGCAGCCATACTTATTAACATTTTAGAGTTTACCTATCAGCAACGGTCTGAACAGATCAAGACCCATGAAGACAGCATGACATAGCTGAGGTTTAAGACTGTCACAAATGTCTTGTATCTAAAATAATCCATACTTCTTCCAGTACATCTATTCTAAAAAAAGACTCTTCCACATAATCCCTCATTAATGAGGAGCCCCTTGGTAAACAAAGCCATTCTAACTGTACCCTTGAGAGCCCTGAAGTTGACACATATCCAAGTGGCTCCTATGGGTTATCCTGAAAAGTATATCCATTTCACAGGAAATTATTAAGATTACTATTGAGTTGACTGAATTTCATTTTGAACAGTTATGTTCAATGGGAACATACCAATGGGAAACTTGAGTCCATTTTCAACTTATTTTCCATATTAATGTGACTAGAGCTGTGGTCATGTTGTTGTACAACTTTTTTACTGAAATGGAATAGAACTGCCTATTACCTGCATTCTGGTTTTGTCAGGGACTTATGTATCTTTGTAATTTCTAAAGAAGTACTAAGACTGATGTCTATACCATAACAAAACATTTGCTCTCTCATTTAGCACCTTCTTTTACAGTTTAACTTCACATTTTTCAATAGCAAACTGCTCAGCACAATCTTGTACTGCTTCAGATTATCCTCTCTCTAGTGTTTTCTGCTTAATCTAATTTTCTCTTTCCATTCTTAGTGGTTTTCCATCATACTTAAGCACAAGAATGCCTAGAAGAAATGAAAGGATGAACTTTCCCAATATCCAAGATCCTGTCATAGATAAGGCAAAGAAATACATTCCGTACTGTTTAACTTGACCTAAGTTGATGTCTAGCATTTTTTTTGAACAAGAAACAAAGGGTAGGAAAGCAAAAGAGAAACGAAATAAAAACCATTCTGTAGAACCTTCATTCATTAACACAATTAAGAGAGATAGTGTGAGCAGCTGCAAGGATCATTTAAAAAAATAAAATATTAGTAACTTAATCCATCATTCTAACATTTGGAATAATTAAATGAAGTTGGGAATAATGTATGAAAATTGTGTGTGCAGGAGGGGAAACTAAAGCAAGCCAACCAAATTTATGTATGAAAATATATGTAAGTAAGGAACCCTTCACCCTTACAGTGGCAGCTTTACTTGTATTCTAAAAAAAAAAAATATTTTGCAGTGCAAGCATCCACTCTGAAATTGTTCTATGGTGAGGCTTTTCCATTCCTTGTTCTGCTAAACCTCCACTCCATTCCTTCTCTAAAGAAAAACAGCATTAGAGTTGAGAGAGATAATTTTCTAACACAAAAGATCTGTTCTCCATCTCTTGTAATTTAGCTCTGAAGACTCAGCTTTCGTAATCACTAAAAACTGTGTTGTAAATGAAAAACATGCCTAAAAATATAAATTTGCAAAGACAAGAAATATTTGGGCAAATTTAGATATTAAATTAGAAACAGAAACCATCTATAAACTAATACAGTAACTCAAGCATACTTAGATTACTGATGAGTTTAATTTTTTTACTTGGATGATGACTGCCATCAGTCTATCTCAGAGATAAGCCTTGAATCTCTTAGCACCTTGAGTTCTACTGTTCTACAGACACTTAGAGTTAAGGCCTGCTTATACCTGAACAGGTGATCAGCTTTTCACCTGACAGAGTTTAGTTAAAGCCAACATCATTGTGACTGATTGTCTTAACTAAGTATGAATTCATCTTGTATTAGAAGTTTAAGTTGTAGCTGAAATTTTCCAGGTAATACAGTCTTGAAAAATGTTACTAATTAAAATTAATTACAAAAAGCCTTATAGAAATGTTAAAGGATACTTTTAATTACATCTGTACACCTTGAGATTTTATCTGCAAAGATCAAAGGATCTGTGTAAAAAATGTTTATATGTCTCTGAAGACTAAGAAATACTCAATGTACATCTTCTATTGCACCTTTCTGCTCAATTGTTTGTTTTTCTTCTCTCTGCCCACCCTCCAAGAGATCAATTAAAGACAGAAAGGTGGTAAGAAAGAAAAACACGATCAGTTTTAAAATAAAAAATTTGATACATTATGTGACAGATTGTAAAAATTAGGTTTACTACAATGAAAAGATTAATGACAATAGGAATGCCTTATTAATTACAAATCAAAACTGTGCAACCGTTTATCATTTCAAGCTAAAACAGACAAACTGAAATGTACACAGTATTGTGAAGGGATGACAGGACCAAGTGACATGAAAATTGTTTTTTGACTTTTCAAATAAGCAAACCAAGAAACTTTCCATGTAACTGATAATTTTGTCTATGTATATAGTGTTCTGAAAAGCTTTCGGAACACTAGATATAATAACCCTTTTCTTAAGAACGAGAAACAATGCTGTTTTCTGTTAAATGTGTCAGTATTTGCTTTTATTCATCTGGCAATAAGAATGACTGCTGCTGAATATAAGTTGTAAAAGTTTCCCTTCGGCTAGTTATATCTGTTGGCAACCCTGAACATGAGTGATCAGTTTGTCAACAGTTCCATGACTGAAAGAACAGATTTAAAAGACAGATAGACCATTTCTTTTCCCTTTTTTTTTTCTCTATGCACATATTTTCTGTGTAATGTTTCTATATCCGTGGCTGATTCGAATCATTGAGGTCGGCCTGAAGAAGTTAACTTGCTAGTTTAACTTATGTGTAGTTTCAGCCTTGTCTTTATTCATAAGTAAGTGCAGTGTTCTGCTATGTGTTTTGTGACCAAATATCTCTCCAATGCAGAAAAAAAAAAAACACACTCACACATATGAACATGGAAATATTTGTGTTAAAATTAATTTTATAGTCTGGTTACAAAGTACTTTAATTTATATGAAGATATAAATTGGATGGCAAGCTGATATTCACTGAAATAGGAGATGAAACCTACTACCTGCTGATTACTACTCCTTAAAGTTGTGTGTATAAATAAAAGGAGAATATTCAAGCATAACAGCAGAAGTAAAGAAAAGATTGAAAAGATTGATATTAATAGGCTTTCTTACTCAAGAAAACACTCAGGAAATAACAAAATCACCTTATCTTTGGCATGAATTTTTTCTTCCTTATTGGTTTTAGCAAATGCTAATGGGAGACGCATGACATTGGGTTGTTTAAAATCAACCACATGCTTTTAGCTTTAAACTGTTCTTTATGCACACCAAGATCTGACATCTGCCTAATAAATAATGAATTCTGCTTTAGAAATCTAAATGAAATTGTTATTATTATGAGTTATTATCTTCTTTAGTTATTAATTTTTCCCAGTTTCAACATCAAGCATAATTAGAACAAAGGGCAACAAAGCTGGTGAAGGGTCTAGAGAGTGAGTCGAATGAGGGGTGGCTGAAGGAACTGAGGTTCTTTAGCTTGGACAAAAGGAAGCTCGGGGGAGACCTTATCAGCTTCTATAACTACCTGAAATGAGGGTGTAGCCGGATGGGGGTTGGTCTCTTCTCCCAGAAAACAAGTGACAGGAGCAGAGGAAGTATCCTCAAGTTGCACTGGGGGAGGTTTAGATTGGGTATTAGGAAAAATTTCTTTACTGAGAGGGTGGTCAGGCCTTGGAACAGGCTGCCAGGGGATTGGTGGAATCACCATCCCTGGACATGTTCAGAAGGCATGTGGGTGTGTCAATAATCTTTACAGATTCCTTCCAGCTCAGGATAGTCTCTGATTTTGTGTGGCGCTTGGGAATATGGTTTAGTGGTGAACGTAGTGGTGCCAGGTTAATGGTTGGACTCAATGGTCTTAGAGGTCTTTTCCAACATTATAAATTCTAAGTTTATCTGATCTAAAAGATTATTATCTTCTAAAGCTTGAAATTCTGAGTAATAGGTGGAAAGGGCTTAACAATATTTAATTTGGAAGCAGGATTGAGAAACTGGAAAAACTGTTTTCAGCAGATTATAATTATGTGGATTTTTGATTTTCATGCTGAGTGAGAACACCTGCATTGGTATCAGCTTTTACTGCATTTCCTGCTGAGGGTCTCCCTGGGCAGCTGTGAGGAGACAGCAAATTGTAGATCCTTTCTGGCAGGGAAGGAAGAAATGCCAAAGGTGCCTGGCCTGAATGCTTTGCACTAGAGCCCTAGATTTCTCCATGAGGATAGAAAATTATTTCCTTCTGATCCTCTCTCGGTCACCTAATACTTCCCCTTAGTTCTCTCCGACTTGTGCAATATGTTTAGATGAAACTAAGGAAATATATGACAAAATTTCCTCTCCTAAAGTTCAAACCATGTTTTTTTTATAAAGGCCTAAGCACACTGTTAGTTTGTACTAGCGCGGTTTACTAGCATATAATATTTCATTGGATTTACTTTTCACTGAAATGGATATATTTTCTGTGCCAGAGGAAGACTAGATTTAACCGAAGTCAGAAAGAACATAGATAGGAACCTTTTAACTGAGGCTAAAAAGCAGAAAATATTACGATTATGCTGATGCTTTATCCTATGAAAGAATTACCATCAACCGGTGCCAACAGCTGCAACTTGAAAAGTGGAACCGATATAGTCTGTCATCTTAATGTGCTCCTCCTCATTTGAGGAAAGTGGATAATGCACAGAACCAAAGAAGTGACGATAGCTTGTTCCTACTTTGCCTGATATTTTTAGTGTTTGAAGACACTGCATTTTGAATAGATATCCTGACTAGATACCCTATCCAAGTTTTCATTAAAGAAGCAAGAACTTTAGGAGAGATAACATATCTTCAAAAAGCTTGCCCAAAAAGATTACTTTTATTTTCAACAATATAAAAATGTCTATCACAAAATATTAACTATCTGTGCAAATACTTTCTTACTCAAAATTTATGAATATATGTATTTTATAATTCTCTTAACATATATATGGTGTGTCACTTGTACTAACACAGGAAACAAACCAAGGTTTGTAAAAGTCAACAGAATACAACTGAAAAAGAGAATATGTAATCTAATATCAAACAAGAGAAGATTAGAATCTGGATGTGTTTCTTGAAGTAGACTACAACTAAAGTTAAAAGCTATTCTGGTATCTCCTTTTTTTTTTTTTTTTACCTGTGGGCACATAGCCACAGTTAGCTCAAATTTTTTTTCTGCTGATAATATTCATATTCTAGAATAGGAGTAATGGAGAATTTTAATAGAGATAGGTAATTAAGCAGTTTAAAATGTATTTATGTTATCTATATGAAATTGTGCTGAAATCAAGACAATCTTTGCTTCAATAAAATCTTCCACATATACTATGGTATAAATAAATTGCTAGCTTGCAAAACTGAACTGCATTGAGTTATGGAAACTTTTGATAATATTTTTTATTCATCTTATTCATCAACTATTTTCCTGTATATTTACCTCTATTCTTTTGTTCTGATAGAAACCAAACATTCCAAGCAAGGAAGTACTTGCTTCTCGAGCAATAATTGTGCTACACACATAATTTTTTATAAATCTAATAAGGTATGAAAGCACAGATTCAGATTCTGACAAAGAAGTCATGGCTATAGTTACGTTAAAATGTGACTCCTGTCACCATGGCAAAGTACAAAAAGAAAAAATGTTGTCAATGGAAAATTTTTACTTCTCAATAAAACTGTCTCAGCAGCAAAAATATTCTGGGACAAATCAGCACATGTGCTATCATTTCCAATTAAGTGAGAAACATCTGTTCTGCCACCTTTTGCATATTAAACATAAACATATTGGTGTTTTCAGATGTTTGTTGCTCAGTTATATGGCTACATTCTGGGAGAAACATTCATGGATATTTCCAAGTAGTTAGAAACACACTGTGTTTCAACTTGACTCTATGTGCCTCCTGCATGGGAAAAGATTAAATCAGCTTTTATATCACTTATATTAACAATTTTTATGGCTTAGTTAAGAGAGTCCTGATTGGAGCTGACTAATGAAGCTGAGACAATGGTACAGGCACTTAGGCTTAAAAATAACCTGTTTCAAATGAAGGATACCAAGGACATTTTGATAAACAGTTAAGTCACTTGGTAAATTATTTAGCCATAATGATATTTACAAGACTTAAAAATTAATAACAAACAATGTTCTTTTCTGTTCTTTGGAACACAATGTACTTCATGCACTGTGAGTCAAACTAGAGTATCCAAATTCAACATTACTGAAGTATTTGTACTGTCAAAATAAGCTTAAAAATCAAATAGCATATAATGAATAAGGCAGAAATCTTGCCTAGTTTGTTTTCAGAAATGAACACTTTGAGCAGACATTGAAGTGTGAAGATGAACAAAGTTATTCACTGAATTCCACCCAGCCCGAATCTGCCATGAGACTGGGAAAATAACGAAGTATTTAAATAACAATTCAACCTGTGTATTGCAAAGTACAATAGTTATAGAAACTGTTTCAGGAGTCTTTGGTTGAGATACATCATGCATGTGTATGAAATAGTAAATCTCAGTTCTTTATCCACAGACTTCAGCAAAAAATCCCTGCCAAATCTCTATAAAGCAGATTTCAACAAAAGCGAAAGCATCATAATTCTCATCTTCCCATAGAGAATTTAGGTGGAAAGTTATTTGACTTTATCGTACTCACAAACACCTCAGTAGCAGAACAGCGAAAAAAAGCAAATATGTCCTGAGCCTCAATGCAATAATACTAACCAGTCTGTATTACGTCCCTCATGGTTAAATTTCAGCTGTCATTTGAATTTATATTGATATATTCATTACAAAACTAGCATTTCTTTTGGACATCACGTCCCTTGATGAAAAGTCTTGTGCGTAGGACTTCTTACAGCTAATATGCTCTGAAAACAGTTTTGTGAAAGGTGTCAGGGCACCACAGAGGCTGTGATGGTCGCGGGGAGTCCCCATGTTCTGTCAGGAGCAGGCAGCTGGGTGGCAATGGGGCAGCATGGGGCAGCTGCCTGGGGATGGGGTTAGGGACAGGCAGAGGCTGAGATGTGGGCCTGACTCATGTGGGGACCCATGGCCAGGCAGGGCAGGGCTATGGGGAACTGGAGACCAGCCTGGTTGGGGCATTGCTGGGTCAGGGGACACAATGGGGTCCTGGGCTGTGGGCAGGGGCAGGCAGGGCTAGTGATGCCCCAGGGCCACGGCACATCTAATGATGTATTTTTTTCTAGTTCAGTCAATACTGGATATTTTAAATCAAATCAATATAAAACAAAACTGTATTACAGAAACCAAAGTTAATTCCATACTGGAATTTGAGAACATATACTTGGCCTTTGTTACCTTTGACAGTTATCTTTCATCAGTGTACCTTTATACTTGGCCACGACTTCATAGCTGAATTTAGGGACATCAAATTCAAAGCTAGACTTTGAATAGATCATACTTTTATGATGCATCCAGTGTCTTAAAAAAATTATACTCTGTTCTTTTGCCCTTTTTTCCACACTTGGACTTTGATTTTTTATTTCACTGCCTTCTTGGCTTTGATACCAGTACTTTTCTCACAGTAACTTTTCTCATTAGTAGCTGTGTGACCCTCTGCTGTGGGGTTCAGCTGTCCCTGGTTTGTACAGCCCCTCTGTCTGACCTTGGCTCTGGTTTGCTGAGAAAATTCTTGTTGAGGTGTGAGAAAGCAGACAAACTAAAATTAGGCAAGATATGGAAAGTGAAAACAGATGGAAGTGCAACTGTTGGAGCAGCAACAACTAATAGCTCCAGGACTCAAAAGTACTGGAGTCTGTAAGATCTTTCTCTTCTGCCAGCTCCATGGAACTGGAAGACAACCCAGCAACAGCAGCAGCAGCATGGCAGGTTGACTTGTTTGGAGGAACCTGGCCCTTCCCCAGGTGACAGCTTGTGTGGCCCAAGAGGGCTGAGCCGTTCTCAAAGGGGTTGCAAACACCTAACCTGGGAGCTTACTACTTCTAGCCTGTTGACACATGTATTCTCTGACAAAAAAAAACCACCTTCATACCCCTCAGTTGCATCTCACCAGCATCTCATGCTGAAAGCTGCCCAACTGAAGTGATGAAAGAGAAGGTTTTACAGTATCTAAGAAGACACTGTTTCCATTGTACAGCTAGAGAAGCATTTTCGTGTCCTACGAGAAATTAGACTAAAAAGCAATTATTATCCAGAAATTTCTAACAATCAACTGTAAAAATATAGAAGGGAAATTTAGAAAGGATAAAATGAGAGCACTTCATGTCGTTATGTAGTCATCTCAAAATTCTAAGTTAGTGAATGAAAAAGTAAATATATTTTATTAATTTTCAAAGTAGTACTATCATTAGAATTTAAACCCCCTTTTCTCTGCACCCATGGAATACTAATTGAAGACAAAACTTTTGCATCAAGAGTTTTGTTGCTGATATGTGTTTTTAGTGAATAAACATTTTGCTGAAACACGTTTCTACCTATTTGGAATTGGTGTGAGTCTTCCATTAAAATAAAGCAGACTAAGGCATGCTAGCCTTAGAACACTGAAGTTTTTAGAAACCATGTATTCATTTAGCAACAATATGGAAGAATCCATATAGAAACTAATTTTCAGTTACTGGCACCCATATTCTCAATGTAAGCAGTAATAAAAGTATATCTAAATCAGCATGGAGCGATACAAACCACTCTGATGAAATCCTGTTAAAAAATTCCTTCAGGTAGCTGGAAATATAAGATTCTCAGAGCATCTAAATTCCTGCAAATTAATGTTAACACAGTTTCCCTTTTTTGAAACTAAGACTGCAAAACACAGGGACTGTGACTTCTCAGAAAGTCACTGGCATAGCAAGTTAATAAAGTCTACCCTTTAAATCCTGCTCTAGACTTTACCTGGGACACCCAACTCTCACATTTTCCTTGATGTTCATGGATATTTCAAATTCATCCACATTGTGTTATGAGGTTCAATGATAAAACTACACTTATAAAGACAGACCTTATTACAAATAATAAAACAAAAAGTTAAACTGTACTTTATAAGCAATGATACCAGGGGAAATGTAACATCTGGGATAAAGAAATGACAGAATTACAAAAAAGCTTTTTCATATAATGTGTCAACTTCTCCCACATTCCCTTTTTAAGTACTTAAACTCTTTAATACTTTTTTCGATATCAAATTGGTCTAATGTACAGAATAACTATAGATCATATATAATACTGACTAATTTAACTAAAAGCCAAAGTAAATCTTCACACAGAGAGATTTTTAAATAGATGTTTGGTTTATATGTTCATATTCTTCAGAGCTAACGTTCTGAACAGCATAAATATTCTCTCATGAGACTTCTCAGTGGAAAGGATTAGAGCATGTTTTATAAATATTAGATCCCACAACAACCTTATGATAATATTTTTGTGCCTTTGCAGATGAAGTAAATGCATATAATGTATGTCACACAGGAAGTAAATGACACATGATATGGAATTCAGACTGCTAGACGCTGTCAGATTAGAATCTTTAAAAAAAAGTGCAGAAACCCAATTCTTAGATATAGGAGAAAAAGAGAGTGCCAAAACAAGCAAATAAATTTGAAATACTATAAGTAAAAATGCTGGGAGGGTCTTTTTTTTCTTGAAATTCAATCAAGATTGTATGATTGCCTGCCAGAACATAATGTTTTCAGGTCAATAAAAGCAGAATAATTTCTCACATGAATGGAAAAATCAGAACAGGATAACAGGATAACAGCAACCTTCAAAAATATTTTTACCAGCTATCTCATTTAGTCCCACGTTATGTTAGCTCTTCTAGTTTCTGCTGCTGCTAATAATCACTGGATGCTGACATGTGTACAACTAGTTTCTGCCAATCCAAGCAAACTGTAGTAAGCATGCTGTAATTTACAGTTCCAAGATGTTGACAGACTGGTTCACAAGCCAACAAAACATTACTTTCTTTTGGAGCTTCAAAGCCTGAAAGGAGGACACTGAGTTCTCTGAAAATCAGTGGGATGCTGGAAAGCTAAGACACAAGCTAAGCTGCTTGTTGCAAAGAAGCTGGCCATCATTCCAGAGAGGATATCACAGATCTAACCCCAACAAAACATCTGGCAACAGGAATGTTTTCTACGCAGGCTGTGAAAAAGTAGGCTGAGAAAATTTTTGTTGGGGGCCTCAGGCTGGAGTCCAGCTGTGTGTCATTTTTGTGCACTACTAGTTATATAAAACAGTAATATTTTATTCATGTATATGGACTATCTAATGCTATACCTTGTACAAGTGTTTTCTTGATAAGTAAGTCTTTTTGAAACTTTGGTATTTTGAGACAGTGTTTAGAAAATTCTTCTGTAATTATACTTCTGTCAACTACATGAGGTAGAAATCCTAAAAATCTCTCTATTTGATATTGAAACTCTTATCTGGAAAATACTGAATTTTTGCATGTGTAATTGTGTCTCAAATCCCAAAAAGGACAGATAATATGTTCATACTTTCAGATTACAGCAAGGGAAATCAAATCTTACTTTTTGAACCATGGAAAAACATTAACTGTGATTCTAAGCCTCTAACTTCAGGACAACAGATGACAAAGCTAGGACATCACAGTGCAGCACTGACTGTCTAGTGACAGAAAATATCTTGCTCTAAAAGAAAATCCACTGTACTGTTATGTTTGCTTGGACGTTTTAAATACAAGGAATGATCTCTGTGGGTTCTGCTGTATCCTTCTATTCAAACAGAACAATGCCACTTGCTGCAGCAGGGCTGCTCTCCAGCTCCCACAGATCTGCTCAGCCCATCCATGGGCCCAGGGAGGTGCCCAGTGCCCGGGGCTGAGTCTGCCCCAGTGCCCCTAACTGGGCCACTGGGACAGGCACTGGCTGACATGCCTTGCCCTGACAGACCCAGATGGAGACCCCCCCCACTCTCTGTCAGACCACGGGACCATCAGTCCTTGCAGTGGCCAAAAGGTCTCTTTTGGTGTTTCACAATCTTAGACGCCTGGGCTGGTGGCTCTCTTTCCCGCCTGCAACTATGGAAAGATGTCCTGCAGGTAACATGGTGAATGTGATGTGGTTTAAGCTCTGCAGTGACTTTCTTTCAAAAGGGGACAACCTTTCTTAAGTGGAAAGTATACAGAGAGATACAATACAGAAAATCATAATAGTTACCAGCCCAAGAGGTTGGTTTTCATTAATACGGTGTCTGGTTTTTATCACAGCTGTTACATTAGCACCCCACAATCTACTTGCATCCTGTTGGCTCTACAAATAGAGCTCTGCAGATGTTTGCTATTATCCACAATTTAGAAACTATTTCACCAAAGAAAAGAAAAACCCTGGGAATTAATCACCCTCTTTGTCAAACAGCACTTGAAGAAGCAAAAATGTCAGAATCATTGCAAAGAAATAAAAACGTGCCTGAATGTCCATCTGAAACAATATAACACTGTTCTTATAAAACAAAAATTAATTTATTTCTCTCTTTTTTTTTCCACCATGCATATTACATCCCCTACTACAGTATGTCTATAAATCCCCCCCATTAGAAGAAGGAGAAAGAAAACACACAGATATTTGGTGGTATATGAACACATGCAGACCTACAGTAACAAATTACTCTGTTCAGATTCAAGAATGGTGGTGGTCATCATATGCATAGTGACACAGAAACTTGAATGAACTAAATGGGATAATGTTTGTGTGGTTAATGAGATCTATAGGTATTAAAATTACAGTGGGCAGTATTAAGAAGTTATTTTACTTATATCTAATCTGATATAGCACCTTAGCTGGAAATTGCAAAGTCATTTTCCATCTTAACTGTAGAAAATTTTAACCATGGAGTTGCCAAAAAAGGACTAAGGAAGCTACAGAGCAATTTCTCCTGCAGATGTTGAGTAGTGTCTCATTGACAATGCTTTCTGTATATGTGAAATACAGCCTAGTGAGGGGAAAAATCAGATTTTTCACAGTATCAGGATAACAACATATAGGAAAATATTTAAATAAATTTGACTTTTTTTTTTATTTTATTTTATTTACAATTGTTTCCTTAAAAATATTTCAGTCTATTTGCCCTTTACACAACTGGAAAATTGTATCTATGCAATTTCTAGTCTGCATTCTCAACACACAGTTAGTTGTGAATAGTTACTGACTACTTTGTCTGGTAAGATCAAATAAAATTAAAATCCAAGTTCTAATACAAATGCTTGCCTATTAAATTTTATGTCAACAGCTCTGGTATTTATGTAGATTTGCTTACTGAAGAATAATTATGAAAATTAAATTGAGCACATAAAATAATTCAGAATGGTTAAAAGTATATTTTAAGAAAATTTATTAAAACTGAAAACTATTAATACTTCATTATTTATCCTATAGTGAACGCAATAAGAATTGCATAATCAGAATCTACTAGCTACTATCTACTAAAGCTGCTTGATTGATTTCACAGACATAAGTAATTTCTTCAAATGAAAATTATGTAAAATAACATCATTATTATTATTAGCTGGACTGCACCAGCATAATGTCCATGTTACAGAGTAGGTGCAATAAGAATGAAGCTGTATCCAGCAAAATGCAGTATTTCAGACAAGAATATGTAGTTTTTATACTTCAAATGTGTTTGTTGTTAATTTTGAGATAAAATATAGGTAAGGTCTAAACATATGCTGTGACTATTTTCAAGGCAGTGTGGTTATCACAGGAGAAGAAACCTTTGGCATCATTTAAAGATTTTTCTCTTTCCTATAAGACACTCCTGGTTCCTACTAACAATGCAGTGTATTTCCCAAGCATTTAGTCAAATGGCTACTTCTTACAATTAGTGATTTTGCTAGTTTTGGCTTTTGACATGTTTTTTTTTCAAGACCCTGGGTTGTCTCTTAAAGCTGCAGTGCATAAACACCTCACATTCTTTTTATGTGCCTCAGTTACCCAATCTTTAAAACAGGAAAATGCTTTAAGATTTTCTGAGAATTTTGCTTTATAGAATCTTCATATTGTTACTTACATGGGAACAAGGGGGGAGGGAAGCAAGAAACTTGAAAAGCTGAAATATTTCCCTTCATCTAAAGAACTGGCTAAACCTGTAAACTTTATTTTATCATCAGAGAGTAGGTATATCTTGATTAATCAAAATGTTATATGGAAGTCTTAAAAATAAAAAAAGACAGCCTTCAGCATGTCCAGACCATCTGTGTGGAGAGAACCCCTCTTCTGTAAAGGCTGTATCTCAACTGTATCTGCTTGTTAATGCACCACCATGTGTCAGCTGACTAGAACAGGATTTATCCCAGAAGTCCCTTTGGTGGCACTAGTCACAGTAATCCTCTCCACCAACCTCATTTGTCCCTGGGCCATGACTGGAATCTTTATGTAATGTGCAGCACACCAAATCCAGTCTATTTGCTTCTTGACCTCATGGCCATTACAGATCTGCTCTGGTGTGATGGGTGATGGGCACTGTCAGACACAGGGCACTGCCCAGGGAGGCACCAGCAGCAGTTGGCACAGAAGAGTGCACAGAAAAGGGGGGACAGATGCTCTGCTGAGAAGCGCCTTCCTGTGCTCAGCAGCGCTGGTGACATCCCACAGGGCATAGTCCCCAAGCTCTGCTGGAGGAACTGCTCCGGCACAGCAGAGGCCTTGAACCAGCGTGAGCTCCAGAGGAGCTGTAGCTCTGCAGGGATGTGGCTGCAGGGATGCCTGGGGCCTCTGGCTGAGGTTGGAGCAAGGAGAGCTGGGCTCCTTGCCAGCCTGCTCTTGTGACCAAGCAAAGTGGCTGCAGGAGGAGGTCACCAGACTGTGTAACATCAGAGACATGAGTAATTGTTTGGTGTAAGGGCATGTGGAAGGGGAGAGTACCTGATTCACTAAAATCATCATTGGATCAAGAACCTTTTCAATGCATTGAGTATTCTTTACTCGATAATGACTAAAGGAGAAAACCATAAACAATAGCCCACAGAGACACAAACTTGGTCACAAAAGGGGTCAACAGAGACAATGCCAAGGACCAGCCTGGGACAGAGATCCTTTTCTGTCTTGGCACACTGGGATGGTCCTCAGTGGCTGGAAATGGTGGAGGTGATGGTCACTTATAACATCCCACAACAACAGGATCATCTCCAAGACCCTGCAGCTTCAAGAACCTTCAACAGTAATGAAAAGAGTGCAGGTAGACTCTGTGTTTATCAGGTGTAAGAAAATCAAGCCTCCCATGAAGATGGAGGCTGGAAGCTGGTTACTTCTGGCACTCAGAGGAAGGTTCCTGCTCCACTTTCAGATTTGCAACTTTCTGACATGCAATTGTCATCACTTACATGACACCGCCCAGCCAGACAGTCATCAGTACGATGAAGAAAAGCTATGTAACATTGTTCATCAGCAGGGAACCATTGTTTTAGTAACAATTTAGTTTTGTCAAATACAGACAATAACTGAAAAGTCTGAAAGGGGAAAGATAACTATTTAATAGTGCTAAGAGGCAAGGAAACTTTTTTTTTCTTTTTAACCAATAAAATCTATTACGAAAGCATATTCTAATTCTACTTTACATCTGGTGTGGATTCAGACTGTATGAGGCATGTAAGTCGTTCACTCCCTACCTTGGGGGGACATTCCCTTATTGAGTGACAGTAATGGAAGCTTGCTCTCCAATCTGGATTCAGCACAGTTCCATCAAGTTAAAGAACTTCTTGCCAAACAAATTGATGTAAATTCCAAAAGTCTTATTTCTTTGTCTGCAACCATCTTTCTATTAAAGAAAAACAACACTTGCAAATACAGGCATTCAGTTTTCTAGGCCAGGTCTAAAAATTGTCAAGATATATAAGTAATCCTTGTTTAAATTACTCTGAACCAAGTCTTCAAGAATTCACTAATTACTTCATCCATGCGTAATTTCAACTTTTTGCCTGTCTCCTGACTCAAGTTGCAAGGTTTTTATTTGCCAGGTAACATCTGCTGCACACCAAGAATACCTCTAAATTTATCTGACCACACTATTACTAATGTGCTTTGACTTAAATTACACCAGCAGCTATGTTAACTAACATTAATTTAAAGCATATTTTCTTTTGTTTTCTTCTTCTTGCCTCCTATATGCTGAATATTTTTTCTATAAAAAGATGTGGCTAAGTTAGGAAGAAAATACTGTTGAATAACTCTTTATATTTCCTCTGGATCTCCCTAAAATACTGTTAATGTGTTCTAGTTCCTATAGTCATAGCGACGGGGAAGTATTCTGGCAGCCAGCATAAGAGTGAAAATTAAAGTATAATAAAGCTAAATGCAAATCTTGCAGAGGACAGGTCCCTACAGTTTCATACATTTCTTTTACATTAATTATTCTCTTGAAGTTTCAAAGTATATCAAATCAGCATGGCAACATACAGAAAATCACTGCACTAAGCACTACAGAAATTCAGATGTGAAAACCACTCCTCAAATGAAGTGTAAATGTAAGCATTGCAAAAAATTACTTAAAAGTGTCTGCAAATACTACTTTAAATAAAAAATGACTGCATTAATTAAATGACTTCATGGGCTCAAATCTGATAACTACTGAATGAAAAAAAAACAACTCAGAAAGATAATCACCAATGAAAATAATTGCAATGTCAGTTTTGTTTCCTTACAGTAAAAGCTGTAAAACCACATTGTAAATTTGGATAATAATGTCCTTATGTTATTTGTATACCTTGAAGCGAACGGAATGTATTTTAGGAGCAAAAATTCAGTTTGACTCCCACCCACCCCCACCCTTACTAAAATATAGATACCTAGCATTTAAAATTTACTTAGCAGAACATGCTCATATGGAAAAAGCGGATGGAGATTTTTATTTTTTTTTTTACCTAAAACCGAAGCCTAGCTGCTGGTTCAGAAGGCTGTGGCTGGACAACAGCACCTGTCCACCTAGTTGCAGCCGGTTATGTCCGTGCCCAGCTGCATAACAAGAAGGTCAGGAATCTGCTGGAGCTGTCTGAACAGGTCCCTGCTGTGGGTGCATGTCAAGGGCTGCTGTGGTAGGACAGCTACAGTCATGGAAACTGGAAGAAGCTGCTGTATCACCAGAGGCATTGCATCAGGACCTGATCGACACTGTCTGCCTGACAGTCTGGGAGTGGTGTAAGAAGAGATCTAACGATAGTATCCTGTGCAATTACCTATTATGCTGTGTAATTGCCTGTAATCGTCTAAAATGACGTATGCATAAAGTATTATTAAAACTTTTCTATGGTAGCATAGTCCTGTTCTTGCCAGTGTTTCTATTGTAGAAAGCATTTCTTTCATATACTGACATGTTGATCTGAACATTAAACTGGTTCTGACAGAACCTTTTGGTCATTATTTCAGTCTCTTAGAGTAAGACAAATCAGAAACAGAATATATAAACTGAATACTGAAAACATGAAAACCAAATACCTATTATACTAAAAATTAAGTTCTGGAAAAAATATGTTTTTACTCCACTTAGTCTATAATATGCTCAAATCTCTCTTGCATACAGCTCTGGCAGGGAAGATTCTAGAAAAATAATCATGATCAGCCATGAGTATCAATATCTAGTACATGTTGGATAATGTGTAAGTGTTCTCAATTTGATTTTCAAATCATATAGTACCATAATGGAGGAGGTTCTAAATAAGTGATATATAAATGATAAAGCAAATCCAGCAAATCCAGCAAAAAAAAAAAAGAAAAATGTTGTTTCTGTAAATACACCCAAAGGCCACCAGGTGTCTCTGTAATAAAAGGAATGCATATAAATATACAAAAAAATATAATGCTAAAGAAAAAAAAATTCAATCTTCAACACACACACACACAACCCTCCACCCAAAAAAACAAACAAACAAAATTAACAAAACCCCCCAAAAGAACCAACCAAACAAAAAAATCCCCAAACTCTAAGGATCAGTTGAATTTTAAACTAAAGTTATATGGAAAGGCGAATTGTTAATGCAGGACCAGACAAGTCCTACTGCCAGTGTCAACAGTATTAGTGCGATCAAAATTATGTTTTTAATTCAGATTCTACTTCATGTTGCACCTTGCAAAACCTGCAGGTATTCTCATGCAAGGCACGTATAAAGTCCCCAAAGTGTACCAGATCATGTGTTCTTCTAATTAAACATAAATTTATTTCAGTACAAGTTTATTAGTACTTTGAATTTAATTATGATTCATGAAAAATGTGTTACTGGTTAGTTCATTTTATGGTGCAGACAGATACTGACACAAATAAGCTGGTACAGACCCACTATCATAGGTGCAGTCACTATAGGAAGATACTACATATCAGTACAGCTTATTCTTGTAGTAAAAGAGAAATAAAGAACGCTGATATCAACTATTTATAGCAGCATATTGTGTATTAGAACATTCAATACTGAATGATGCAATTACTGATGATCTTGTTTGTGATAGCACTGGTATTACACATGAAGACAAACACTTCTGTTGCTTGCATGTAGTTATACAAGTGCACAGATGTGTTTTCTAAAAATATAACAACAGGGTAAGTGTTTATTCACAAATGTGCACTTATCTCTTTTGAATTAAAGTACATATCCTCCCTCCTTCTTCATTATGGCAGTCCATGTGGTTCATATGAAAAGCTATTTAAGTAATATTTATTCAGATTTTTGTTCTGCTTAACATGTCTTGACACCAGTTCTTAATTGTGAGTGCTGTTATTTTAACTTTTTTATAAAAGGTAAATACCAAGGAGGTGAATATTCTTGAAATACAGAACATCTGTTCCTTATGAAGTAATAGGAAATATATTTTTCTATACTTTCAAAAATCTCTTTTAATTTTGAAATTACTAAGCTATTTCTTGGACTACTTCTACAAAAATTAAAATATATACTTTCCCACACTTTCTCAGATTTCACACAACTGAAAGGAAAACATGAATAGCTGAAAAACTTTTTGTATAAAATCTTTGTGCAAATGTTCAGAAATGCCATTTTGATGATTACAAATTTCATATAATAGCAAATATATTTAGTATATAAGATACAATGAAATAAAAATATACAGTAAAATTTATATAAAACAAATAGTAATATATACCCCAAAATAGTAGCATCATTGAGGGATACTAATGGCTGCAAAATTAGAAGGCATGTGAATTTCTTGGTTTGCCTTCTTCATTAGATAGAACCTGTTGTCTTTTCCACATCTCAGGTTCTTGACTTTTCTTAACTTCTCTTCTTCCCTCCCTATCATAAGCTCTTGGTGTTGGTCACATTATTAATTGACCACCAAACCTACCTCCAAAACTTCGTCTGTATCAGAACACTCTTACATCTTCCTCTGTGCCTCCTTTTCTTGTTCAAGCTCTCATTTTGCTTTCTTTCTTCTTTTTCCCACATCTTTCTTCTTTCTTTCTACTCTTCCATCCCCTTTCTATATTTTTAATCTTATTCTTCCATACAACCTTTCATGCCTGGCTGGGCAGTGCTGGGAAGTCTCCTTTAGTATGGTGTCATGGATACATTATCCACTGTATAATAATAAAGATGCGTAAAAGAATTTTAATAATCTAAGTATTTTATTTATGCAAATGTGTATTGAAATCAACCTTGATATTCTGTTTACAAGGTAATGAATCTTAGACAGAAATTTATTTGAAAGAGATTATTTCTCTTAAAGCAAAAGTACACACATTCCAGTAAAACTAAGTCTGCACTGTATAATTTAGATGGAGCTACAGGTAAACCATCCTTTTCCCTGCCCTTCATACAGGTCAAGAAGAGTGGACAGACTGCTCAAACAGATCGAAAATCTTGCAACAGCAAAATTGCACTGTAGAACCACCTTCAGCAGGTCATGGGGCAAAGCTTGGAACTTGTCTTTGTTGAATTTCCCTGTCTAACAGGTTGAAAAAAAAAACCTACTCTTTGCAACATCAGGACCATTAAATCTTCCTACACTATATGGATTGGAAGGAATTTCTGAACCCTTGATGTTCAGTTTCCAATGTTTCATTGATTACTGATCTCCCTATAATTCCCACTTTTTCCTGCAGTACCTCGCAGGATTTTGATAGTATTGTGCACATACCAAATCATCCCTTTTATACACTAAGTTCTCCAGTGAATTTAGGAATTTAGTAATCTATTAACAGTAATACATTAATCCTGTATCTTTTTCAAATGAAATATTCATAGTAGAAATAAGAAAAACACAAAAACCCCTTGACATTTCTCTAGACCTCTTCCATTATTATCCAGTTTATTTGTTTTGCATGTTATACGCTGTTCCCACAATACTTTTACTTGGCTGCAGAGCAAGAACTATCTTTTATATACATTTTATGCAGTAAAGCTTCATAAAAAACTGTATAAATAAATATAGCACAGTGTTGTGTATGTGGGTGTACATAAATTTAATTACAAAGAAGTAAATATAAAGTGACTCCTTCAATTTCAAGATAAAATATTTCAAGAATACAGGCTCGTACTCTATTGCAGAAGACAACCCTGGCTTGCCAAATGCAAAAGCTTAACAATCATATTTGCAAAGAGAATAAACTTCAAAGTTAACAAATAGGATCTAGAGGAATTTATTCAAATCCATACAAAACTATATAAAATGTTTATTTCACTTCAAAAGTTATTTAAAGTCGACTATCAACTGTCTGAGTAAGAAAACAGGATTATACTAATTTAACAGTTACTTGGCTATCCCCATTTTCTCCAGTATGGATTTTCTACTGAAGGACTGATGGAGTAAATTGTTTTCATTGTCTCAGTCTAGACAGCAGCTAGATTAAGATCAAAAAGATGCCAGCTTTCATTTGATCAGGCATACAGACGGTATTTAGCTAACTGTGGTATACAGAAAGTGAAATGCATGGAAAAGAACTTCTCTGCTTTCAATGAATAATTGTAACAGTTTATCCACTACAGATGTTAGGAACTTATTAGCTGGGGGGGGAGGGTGATTAGGGGGAAAAAAAAAGGGAAATAGTCTTTTTAAGACCTAATGCTGTATAATCCCTCAGTGAAATATGGGTAAGAAAAAATATGTCTACCATAGGCCAGAGTCAGATACTTTAGAATTCTAATGTGAGCTATAGCATATTCTCTCAGGCCTTGACCTGTTTCTCAGCCAATGGACTTATGGAAGTTAGCTTTTCCAATGAGTGGACAACTCTGGGAATCATTTGATGAATCCAACATACTTTACCCACAAAGCATTAATTGAAGAGGAGGTCTTTGCCAGACTAGGTATGGCCTAGTGAGGAAGGTAATGAACAGCCAGGAGGAGAACATGTATCCACATACATGTAAATACTAGCAGGTATGCACACACTCACATGCATACAGAGGCAAATTCTGTTTCCAACAACGATCTCAAACATTTGCATGTACAGCTGAAGAAAGTGATTCTGCCATAGGGAGAAAGGTGTATGTAAGAACTTAGACTGCAGGAGTCAAAACTGAGAAGGAACAGAACATAGAATCACAGAATGGTTGAGGTTAGGAGGGACATCTGGAGGTCATTTGGTCCAAAACCCCTGCTCAAACAGGACCATCCAGAGCCGTTTGCTTAGGACCACGTCCAGGTGGCTTATGAGGTGGAGGACTGGTAGGCAGTGCTCAGTCACCCTCACAGTGAAAAAATGCTTCCTGATGTTCAGAGAGAACCTTCTGTGTTTCAGTTTATGCCCATTATCGTTTGTCCTGTCAGTGGGCACCACCGGAAAGAGCCTGGCTTTGTTCTGTTTGCATCCCCCTTCAGATGCTTATACACATTGATTAGGACCCCCCAAACCTTCTCTTTTCCAGGTTGAGCAATCCCAGCCCTGCTTTCACTCAGCTTTTTAAAAAACCTTTCATAGCAGGACTCTTTGACCTTTCAGGACCTGCAGATCTGCACTGACAGAGAAACGACGTACTTGAAAACAGGAAAGACTGTAACAGATTTGTACGAGGGAAGCTAAAGAGGAAGTTACAGACACAGAGTAGCGGGGAACAAGTGTTTCACACACAAGCTGAAGGAGGGCTGCTGACACCGCAGCCAAGTGGTGCGGGATGAGCTCTACCCACGGCAGACAGCGGGCAACATGACAGACGGCACACGTGTTCCTGCTCAAAGGAGGACGCGGTTTATTTTTTGCAAGGAACCAGAGCACTGATCCAACTGAACGAGTCTCCCCACCGGGGAGATGA